>NW_024376332.1:0-79272 GCF_016808335.1 Panicum virgatum
GATCAGGTGCGTTCATTGCGAAAAATTACAACGCGACTTCGTGCACGAACTTTTGCATTAATTGCACTAGTTCATACGTTTTGCAACAAGTTTCATGCAGTTACGAAATGATCCCAATGCACCCAAACACTATGAAACCAACCAAAACATGAGTTTAGGGTCCAACGGGGTGGTTCATTTGTGTTTGTTGCAAAAATTACAATTTAAATTCGTGGCATGAACAGTATTAATTGTACCAGTTCAGTATGTTTTGCAACAAGTTTCATGCAGTTACGAAACGATCCCAAATGCACCCAAATACTATGAAACGGACTGAAACATTAGTTTAGGGTCCAATGGGGTGGATTGGGTGCATTCGTTGAGAAAAATCCCCGTGACTTCGTGATAGAGCCGGAGTGCCCGATCTTTCGGTGAGTAGGGATAAATTCGACTTGGCGGAAGATGACCCTCACGATCCGACTACGACGAGCGAACCCGAAGCGCCAATGCAATCGCTGAACCAACTCCCTGTGGTTACCGACCTTGTTGATGCAAGATCAGCCTGATCACGAAGATCGTTTCCTGTCCGCAATCGAAGAACGAACAAGAAAAGGATGCGAGCAATCTGATTATCTCTCGAAGGTGGAGTTCTGAATACACGAGGACAGCGCTGTTTTGCGCGTGTTCCTGAGTAGCTAAAGCTAGATGTAAACAAAACTCAAGTCTGAATTGAAAAGAAACTTCTCTATAAATAGAGGGAGAGGGGGGCGCAGCCCCTAGGGAAGGGCGGCCAGGAGATGGGGCGCCGCCCCTGGTGTCCAGGGCAAAGGGGAAGGGCGCAGCCCTAGGCGCCCACACAAGGGCCTCGTGTTGGGCCAGCTTCTATTCTTCTGGGCCTTCATTCTTCAGTAGCATTACGAAGTTCAATTCTCTTGCACGGGCCCGAGTGATTGGCCCAGAAGGTGGCGCCTGGGGTGGAGGTGCATCTGGAGATGCTAGAGAAGGTGCTGCTGGTGTAGACGTACTCGTGGTGTCCTCATCACTTCGTGGCACGAACTTTTGCAGTAATTGCAACAGTTCACCCCGTTTTGCACCGAGTTTCATGCAGTTACGAAATGATCCCATAGGCACCCAAACACTATGAAAGGCACCAAAACATGAGTTTAGAGTCCAATGGGGTGGATCAGGTGCGTTTGTTGGGAAAAATTACAACGTGACTTCGTGGCACGAACTTTTGCATTAATTGCACCAGTTCAGTATGTTTTGCACCAAGTTTCATGCAGTTACGAAACGATCCCAAATGCACCCAAATACTATGAAACGGACCAAAACATTAGTTAGGGTCCAATGGGGTGGATAGGGTGCATTCGTTGAGAAAAATCCCGACGTGACTTCGTGGCACGAACGTTTGCATTAATTGCTCCAGTTCACCCTGTTTCGTGCCGAGTTTCATGCAGTTACGAAACGATCGAAAATGCACCCAAACACTATGAAACACACCAAAACATGAGTTTAGGGTCCAATGGGGTGGATCAGGTGTCTTCGTTGCGAAAATTACAACGTGACTTTGTGGCACGAACTTATGTATTAATTGCACCAGTTCAGTAAGTTTTGCAACAAGTTTCATGCAGTGACGAAAGGATCCCAAATGCACCCAAATACTACGAAATGAACCGAAACATTAGTTTAGGGTCCAATGGGGTGGATTGGGTGCGTTGTTGCGAAAACTCCCAACGTGACTTCGTGGCACGAACTTTTGCATTAATTGCTCAAGTTCACCCCATTTTGCCCCGAGTTTCATGCAGTTACGAAACTATCCCAAATGCGCCCAAACACTATGAAACACACAAAAAATGTGTTTAGGGACTAATGGGGTGGATCAGGTGCGTTGGTTGCGAAAAATTACAACGCGACTTCGTGGCACGAACTTTTGCATTAATTGCACAAGTTCAGTATGTCTTCTAACAAGTTTCATGCAGATACGAAATAATCCCAAATGCACCCAAACACTATGAAAGGCACCAAAACATGAGTTTAGGGTCCAATGGGGTGGATTGGGTGCGTTGGTTGCAAAAAATCCCGATGTCACTTCGTGGCACGAACTTTTGCATTAATTCCACCAGTTCTCCCCGTTTTGCACCAAGTTTCATGCAGTAAAGAAACTATCCAAAATGCACCCAAACACTATGAAAGGCACCAAAACATGAGTTTAGGGTCCAATGGGGTGGACTAGGTGCGTTTGTTGGGAAAAAATTATAACGTGACTTCATGGCACGAAATTTTGCACAGTTCAGTATGTTTTTGCACCATGTTTCATGCAGTTACGAAACGATCCCAAATGCACCCAAATACTACGAAATAGACTGAAACATTAGTTTAGGGTCCAATGGTGTGGATTGGGTGCATTGTTGCGAAAAATCCCGACGTGACTTCGTGGCACGACCTTTTGCATTAATTGCTCAAGTTCACTCCGTTTCGCACCGAGTTTCATGCAGTTAAGAAATGAACCCAAATGCACACAAACACTATGAAACGCACCAAAACATGAGTTTAGGGTACAATGGGGTGGATTCGGTGTGTTCGTTGCGAAAAAATCCCAACGTGACTTAGTGGCACGAACTTTTGCATTAATTGCACCAGTTCACACCGTTTTGCACCGAGTTTCATGCAGTTACGAAATGATCCCAAATGCACCCAAACACTATGAAACGCACCAAAAAATGAGTTTATGGTCCAATGGGGTGGATCAGGTGTGTTCGTTGCGAAAATTACAACATGACTTCGTGGCATGAACTTATGTATTAATTGCACCAGTTTAGTATGTTTTGCAACAAGTTTCATGTAGTGACGAAACGATCCCAAATGCACCCAAATACTACGAAACGAACCGAAACATTAGTTTAGGGTCTAATGGGGTGGATTGGGTAGGTTGTTGCGAAATATCCCGACGTGACATCGTGGCACGAACATTTGCATTAATTGCACCAGTTCACCCCATTTGCACCGAGTTTCATGCACTTACGAAATGATCCCAAATGCACCCAAAACACTATGAAACGCACCAAAACATGAGTTTAGGGTACAATGGGGTGGATTGGGTGCGTTCGTTGCCCCGAGTTTCATGCAGTTACGAAACTATCCCAAATGCGCCCAAACACTATGAAACACTCAAAAAAATGAGTTTGGGGTCTAATGGGGTGGATCAGGTGCGTTGGTTGCGAAAAATACAACGCGACTTCGTGGCACGAACTTTTGCATTAATTGCACCAGTTCAGTATGTCTTGCGACAAGTTTCATGCAGTTACGAAACGATCCCAAATGCACCCAAACACTATGAAACGGACCGAAACATTAGTTTAGGGTCCAATGGGGTGGATCAGGTTCGTTTGTTGAGAAAAATTACAATGTGACTTCGTGGCACGAACTTTTGCATTAATTGCACCAGTTCAATATGTTTTGTACCGAGTTTCATGCAGTTACGAAACGATCCTAAATGCACCCAAATACTACAAAACATATCGAAACATTAGTTTAGGGTCCAATGGGGTGGATCGGGTGCATCCATTGTGAAAATCCCCGATGTGACTTCGTGGCACAAACTTTTGCATTAAATGCACCAGTTCACCCCGTTTTGTACCGAGTTTCATGCAGTTACGAAATGATCCCAAATGCACCCAAACACTATGAAACGTACCAAAACAGGAGTTTAGGGTCCAATGGGGTGGATCAGGTCGTTCGTTGTGAAAATTACAACGTGAATTCGTGGTACAAACTTTTTATTAATTGTACCAGTTCAGTATGTTTTGCAACAAGTTTCATGCAGTTACGAAACGATCCCAAATGCACCCAAACACAATGAAACACACCAAAACATGAGTTTTGGGTCCAATGGGGTGGATCAGTTGCGTTGGTTGCAAAAAATTACAACGCAACTTCGTGGCACAAACTTTTGCATTAATTGAACCAGTTCACTATGTTTTGCAACAAGTTTCATGCAGTTACGAAATGATCCCAAATGCACCCAAACACTATGAAAGGCACCAAAACATGAGTTTAGGGTCCAATGGGGTGGATTGGGTGCGTTCGTTGCAAAAAATCTCGATGTCACTTCGTGGCATGAACTTTTGCAATAATTGCACCAGTTCACCCCGTTTTGCACCAAGTTTCATGCAGTTACGAAACTATCCAAAATGCACCCAGACACTATGAAAGGCACCAAAAAATGAGTTTAGGGTCCAATGGGGTGGATAAGGTGCGTTTGTTGGGACAAATTATAACATGACTTCGTGGCACGAACTTTTGCACAGTTCAGTATGTTTTTGCTCCAAGTTTCATGCAGTTATGAAACGATCCCAAATGCACCCAAATACTACGAAACGGACTGAAACATTAATTTACGGTCCAATGGGGTGGATTGGGTGCGTTGTTGCGAAAAATCCCGACGTGACTTCGTGGCACGACCTTTTGCATTAATTGCTCAAGTTCACTCCGTTTCGCACCGAGTTTCATGCAGTTAAGAAATGAACCCAAATGCACACAAACACTATGAAACGCACCAAAACATGAGTTTAGGGTCCAATGGGGTGGATTCGGTGTGTTCGTTGCGAAAAATCCCAACGTGACTTCGTGGCACGAACTTTTGCATTAATTGCACCAGTTCACACCGTTTTGCACCGAGTTTCATGCAGTTACGAAATGATCCCAAATGCACCCAAACACTATGAAACGCACCAAAAAATGAGTTTATGGTCCAATGGGGTGGATCAGGTGTGTTCGTTGCGAAAATTACAACATGACTTCGTGGCACGAACTTATGTATTAATTGCACCAGTTTAGTATGTTTTGCAACAAGTTTCATGTAGTGACGAAACGATCCCAAATGCACCCAAATACTACGAAACGAACCGAAACATTAGTTTAGGGTCTAATGGGGTGGATTGGGTGCGTTGTTGCGAAATATCCCGACGTGACATCGTGGCACGAACTTTTGCATTTAATTGCACTAGTTCACCCCGTTTTGCACCGAGTTTCATGCACTTACGAAATGATCCCAAATGCACCCAAAACATTATGAAACGCACCAAAACATGAGTTTAGGGTCCAATGGGGTGGATTGGGTGCGTTCGTTGCCCCGATTTTCATGCAGCTACGAAACTATCCCAAATGCGCCCAAACACTATGAAACACTCAAAAAAATGAGTTTGGGGTCTAATGGGATGGATCAGGTGCGTTGGTTGCGAAAAATTACAACGCGACTTCGTGGCACGAACTTTTGCATTAATTGCACCAGTTCAGTATGTCTTGCGACAAGTTTCATGCAGTTACGAAACGATCCCAAATGCACCCAAACACTATGAAACGGACCGAAACATTAGTTTAGGGTCCAATGGGGTGGATCCGGTTCGTTTGTTGGGAAAAATTATAATGTGACTTCGTGGCACGAACTTTTGCATTAATTGCACCAGTTCAGTATGTTTTGTACCGAGTTTCATGCAGTTACGAAACGATCCTAAATGCACCCAAATACTACAAAACATATCGAAACATCAGTTTAGGGTCCAATGGGGTGGATCGGGTGCATCCATTGTGAAAAATCCCGATGTGACTTCGTGGCACAAACTATTGCATTAAATGCACCAGTTCACCCCGTTTTGCACCGAGTTTCATGCAGTTACGAAATGATCCCAAATGCACCCAAACGCTATGAAACGTACCAAAACAGGAGTTTAGGGTCCAATGGGGTGGATCAGGTCGTTCGTGGTGAAAATTACAACGTGAATTCGTGGTACAAACTTATTTATTAATTGTACCAGTTCAGTATGTTTTGCAACAAGTTTCATGCAGTTACGAAACGATCCCAAATGCACCCAAACACAATGAAACACACCAAAACATGAACTTTGGGTCCAATGGGGTGGATCAGTTGCGTTGGTTGCGAAAAATTACAACGCAACTTCGTGGCACGAACTTTTGCATTAATTGAACCAGTTCAGTATGTTTTGCAACAAGTTTCATGCAGTTACGAAATGATCCCAAATGCACCCAAACACTATGAAAGGCACCAAAACATGAGTTTAGGGTCCTATGGGGTGGATCGGGTGCGTTTGTTGCAAAAAATCTCGATGTCACTTCGTGGCATGAACTTTTGCAATAATTGCACCAGTTCACCCCGTTTTGCACCAAGTTTCATGCAGTTACAAAACTATCCAAAATGCACCCAAACACTATGAAAGGCACCAAAAAATGAGATTAGGGTCCAATGGGGTGGATTAGGTGCGTTTGGTGGGAAAAATTATAACATGACTTCGTGGCACGAACTTTTGCACAGTTCAGTATGTTTTTGCACCAAGTTTCATGCAGTTACGAAACGATCCCAAATGCACCCAAATACTACGAAACGGACTAAAACATTAGTTTAGGGTCCAATGGGGTGGATTGGGTGCGTTGTTACGAAAAATCCCGACGTGACTTCGTGGCACGACCTTTTGCATTAATTGCTCAAGTTCACTCCGTTTCGCACCGAGTTTCATGCAGTTACGAAATGAACCCAAATGCACACAAACACTATGAAACGCACCAAAACATGAGTTTAGGGTCCAATGGGGTGGATTGGGTGCGTTTGTTGCGAAAAATCCAACGTGACTTCGTGGCACGAACTTTTGCATTAATTGCACCAGTTCACCCCGTTTTGCACCGAGTTTCATGCAGTTACGAAATGATCCCAAATGCACCCAAACACTATGAAACGCACCAAAAAATGAGTTTAGGGTCCAATGGGGTGGATCAGGTGTGTTCGTTGCGAAAATTACAACGTGACTTCATGGCACGAACTTATGTATTAATTGCACCAGTTCAGTATGTTTTGCAACAAGTTTCATGTAGTGACGAAACGATCCTAAATGCACCCAAATACTACGAAACGAACCGAAACATTAGTTTACGGTCTAATGGGGTGGATTGGGTGCGTTGTTGCGAAATATCCCGACGTGACATCGTGGGACAAACTTTTGCATTAATTGCACCAGTTCACCCTGTTTTGCACCGAGTTTCATGCACTTACGAAATGATCCCAAATGCACCCAAAACACTATGAAACGCACCAAAACATGAGTTTAGGGTCCAATGGGGTGGATTGGGTGCGTTCGTTGCCCCGAGTTTCATGCAGTTACGAAACTATCCCAAATGCGCCCAAACACTATGAAACACTCAAAAAAAATGAGTTTGGGGTCTAATGGGGTGGATCAGGTGCGTTGGTTGCGAAAAATTACAATGCGACTTCGTGGCACGATCTTTTGCATTAATTACACCAGTTTATTATGTCTTGCGACAAGTTTCATGCAGTTACGAAACGATCCCAAATGCACCCAAACACTATGAAATGGACCGAAACATTAGTTTAGGGTCCAATGGGGTGGATCAGGTTCGTTTGTTGGGAAAAATTACAATGTGACTTCGTGGCACGAACTTTTGCATTAATTGCACTAGTTCAGTATGTTTTGTACCGAGTTTCATGCAGTTACGAAACGATCCTAAATGCACCCAAATACTACAAAACATATCGAAACATCAGTTTAGGGTCCAATGGGGTGGATCGGGTGCATCCATTATGAAAAATCCCGATGTGACTTCGTGGCACGAATTTTTGCATTAAATGCACCAGTTCACCCCGTTTTGCACTGAGTTTCAAGCAGTTACGAAATGATCCCAAATGCACCCAAACACTATGAAACGTACCAAAACAGGAGTTTAGGGTCCAATGGGGTGGATCAGGTCGTTCGTGGTGAAAAGTACAATGTGAATTCGTGGTACAAACTTATTTATTAATTGTACCAGTTCAGTATGTTTTGTAACAAGTTTCATGCAGTTACGAAACGATCCCAAATGCACCCAAACACAATGAAACACACCAAAACATGAGTTTTGGGTCCAATGGGGTGGATCAGTTGCGTTGGTTGCGAAAAATTACAATGCAACTTCGTGGCACGAACTTTTGCACTAATTGAACCAGTTCAGTATGTTTTGCAACAAGTTTCATGCAGTTACGGAACGATCCCAAATGCACCTAAATACTACAAAACGGACCGAAACATTAGTTTAGGGTCCAATGGGGTGGATTGGGTGCATTCATTGCGAAAAATCTCGTTGTGACTTTGTGGCACGAACTTTTGCATTAATTGCTCCAGTTCACCCCGTTTTGCACCAAGTTTCATGCAGTTATGAAACGATCCCAAATGCACCGAAACACTATAAACACACCAAAACATTAGTTTAGGGTCCAATGGGGTGGATCAGGTGCGTTCGTTGAGAAAAATACAATACGACTTCGTGGCATGAAATTTTGTATTAAGTGAACCTGTTCAGTATGTTTTGAAACAAGTTTCATGTAGTTACGGAACGATCCCAAATGCAGCTAAATACGACGAAACGCACTGAAACATTAGTTTAGGGTCCAATGGGGTTGATTGGGTCCGTTTGTTGCGAAAAATCCTGAAGTGAGTTTGTGGCACGAACTTTTGCATTAATTGCACCAGTTCACCCAGTTTTGCACCGAGTTTCATGCACTTGCGAAATGATCCCAAATGCACCCAAACACTATGAAACACACCAAAACATGAGTTTATGGTCCAATGGGGTGGATCAGGTGTGTTCGTTGCTAAAATGACAGCGTGACTTCGTGGCACGAACTTATGCATTAATTGCACCAGTTCAGTATGTTTTGCACCAAGTTTCATGCAGTTACGAAATGATCCCAAATGTATCCAAATACTACAAAACATATTGAAACATTACTTTAGGGTCCAATGGGGTGGATAGGGTGCGTCCGTCGCGAAAAATCCCGATGTGACTTCGTGGCACAAACTTTTGCATTAATTGCGCCAGTTCACCCCGTTTTGCACCGAGTGTCATGCAGTTACGAAATAATCCCAAATGCACCCAAGCACTATGAAACACACCAAAACATGAGTTTAGGGTCCAATGGGGTGGATCAGGTGTGTTCGTTGCAAAAATTACAACGGGACTTCGTCGCACGAATTTATGTATTAATTGCACCAGTTCAGTAAGTTTTGCAACAAGTTTCATGCAGTGACGAAAGGATCCCAAATGCACCCATATACTACGAAATGAACCGATACATTAGTTTAGGGTCCAATGGGGTGGATTGGGTGCGTTGTTGTGAAAAATCCCGACGTGACTTCGTGGCACGATCTTTTGCATTAATTGCACCAGTTCACCCCGTTTTGCACCGAGTTTCATGCACTTGCGAAATGATCCCAAATGCACCCAAACACTATGAAACACACCAAAACATGAGTTTATGGTCCAATGAGGTGGATCAGGTGTGTTCGTTGCTAAAATGACAGCGTGACTTCGTGGCACGAACTTATGTATTAATTGCACCAGTTCAGTAAGTTTTGCAACAAGTTTCATGCAGTGACGAAAGGATCCCAAATGCACCCAAAACACTATGAAACGCACCAAAACATGAGTTTAGGGTCCAATGGGGTGGATTGGGTGTGTTCGTTGCGAAAAATCCCGACGTGACTTCGTGGCACGAAGTTTTGCATTAATTGCACCAGTTCACCCTGTTTTGCACCGAGTTTCATGCAGTTATGAAATGATCCCAAATGCACCCAAACACTATGAAAGGCACCAAAACATGAGTTTAGAGTCCAATGGGGTGGATCAGGTGCATTTGTTGGGAAAAATTACAACTTGACTTCGTGGCACAAAATTTTGCATTAATTGCACCAGTTCAGTATGTTTTGCACCAAGTTTCATGCAGTTACGAAATGATCCCAAATGCATCCAAATACTACAAAACATATTGAAACATTACTTTAGGGTCCAATGGGGTGGATAGGGTGCGTCCGTCGCGAAAAATCCCGATGTGACTTCGTGGCACAAACTTTTGCATTAATTGCGCCAGTTCACCCCGTTTTGCACCGAGTGTCATGCAGTTACGAAATAATCCCAAATGCACCCAAGCACTATGAAACACACCAAAACATGAGTTTAGGGTCCAATGGGGTGGATCAGGTGTGTTCGTTGCAAAAATTACAACGTGACTTCGTCGCACGAATTTATGTATTAATTGCACCAGTTCAGTAAGTTTTGCAACAAGTTTCATGCAGTGACGAAAGGATCCCAAATGCACCCATATACTACGAAATGAACCGATACATTAGTTTAGGATCCAATGGGGTGGATTGGGTGCGTTGTTGTGAAAAATCCCGACGTGACTTCGTGGCACGATCTTTTGCATTAATTGCTCAAGTTCACCCCATTTTGCCCCGAGTTTCATGCAGTTACGAAACTATCCCAAATGCGCCCAAATACTATGAAACACACAAAAAATGTGTTTAGGGTCTAATGGGATGGATCAGGTGCGTTGGTTGCGAAAAATTGCAATGCGACTTCGTGGCACGAACTTTTGCATTAATTGCACCAGTTCAGTATGTCTTGCAACAAGTTTCATGCAGTTACGAAATGATCCCAAATGCACCCAAACAATATGAAAGGCACCAAAACTTGAGTTTAGGGCCCAATGGGGTGGATTAGGTGCGTTTGTTTGGAAAAATTATAACGTGACTTCGTGGCACGAACTTTTGCACAGTTCAGTATGTTTTTGCACCAAGTTTCATGCAGTTACGAAACGATCCCAAATGCACCCAAATACTACGAAACGGACTAAAACATTAGTTTAGGGTCCAATGGGGTGGATTGGGTGCGTTGTTACGAAAAATCCCGACGTGACTTCGTGGCACGACCTTTTGCATTAATTGCTCAAGTTCACTCCGTTTCGCACCGAGTTTCATGCAGTTACGAAATGAACCCAAATGCACACAAACACTATGAAACGCACCAAAACATGAGTTTAGGGTCCAATGGGGTGGATTCGGTGCGTTCGTTGCGAAAAATCCCAACGTGACTTCGTGGCACGAACTTTTACATTAATTGCACCAGTTCACCCCGTTTTGCACCGAGTTTTATGGAGTTACGAAATGATCCCAAATGCACCCAAACACTATGAAACGCACCAAAAAACGAGTTTAGGGTCCCATGGGGTGGATCAGGTGTGTTCGTTGCGAAAATTACAATGTGACTTCGTGGCACGAACTTATGTATTAATTGCACGAGTTCAGTATGTTTTGAAACAAGTTTCATGTAGTGACAAAACTATCCCAAATGCACCCAAATACTACGAAACGAACCGAAACATTAGTTTAGGGTCTAATGGGGTGGATTGGGTGCGTTGTTGCGAAATATCCCGACGTGACATCGTGGCACATACTTTTGCATTAATTGCACCAGTTCACCCCGTTTTGCACCGAGTTTCATGCACTTACGAAATGATCCCAAATGCACCCAAAACACTATGAAACGCACCAAAACATGAGTTTAGGGTCCAATGGGGTGGATTGGGTGCGTTCGTTGCCCCGAGTTTCATGCAGTTACGAAACTATCCCAAATGCGCCCAAACACTATGAAACACTCAAAAAAGTGAGTTTGGGGTCTAATGGGGTGGATCAGGTGCGTTGGTTGCGAAAAATTACAACGCGACTTCGTGGCACGAACTTTTGCATTAATTGCACCAGTTCAGTATGTCTTGCGACAAGTTTCATGCAGTTACGAAACGATCCCAAATGCACCCAAACACTATGAAACAGACCGAAACATTAGTTTAGGGTCCAATGGGGTGGATCAGGTTCGTTTGTTGGGAAAAATTACAATGTGACTTCGTGGCACGAACTTTTGCATTAATTGCACCAGTTCAGTATGTTTTGTACCGAGTTTCATGCAGTTACGAAACGATCCTAAATGCACCCAAAAACTACAAAACATATCGAAACATTAGTTTAGGGTCCAATGGGGTGGATCGGGTGCATCCATTGTGAAAAATCCCGATGTGACTTCGTGGCACAAACTTTTTGCATTAAATGCGCCAGTTCACCCCGTTTTGCACCGAGTTTCATGCAGTTACGAAATGATCCCAAATGCACCCAAACACTATGAAACGTACCAAAACAGGAGTTTAGGGTCCAATGGGGTGGATCAGGTTGTTCGTTGTGAAAATTACAACGTGAATTCGTGGTACAAACTTATTTATTAATTGTACCAGTTCAGTATGTTTTGCAACAAGTTTCATGCAGTTACGAAACGATCTCAAATGCACCCAAACACAATGAAACACACCAAAACATGAGTTTTGGGTCCAATGGGGTGGATCAGTTGTGTTGGTTGCGAAAAATTACAATGCAACTTCGTGGCACGAACTTTTGCATTAATTGAACCAGTTCAGTATGTTTTGCAACAAGTTTCATGCAGTTACGAAACGATCCCAAATGCACCCAAACACTATGAAACACACCAAAACATTAGTTTAGGGTCCAATAGGGTGGATCAGGTGCGTTCGTTGAGCAAAATACAATGTGACTTCGTGCACAAAATTTTGTATTAATTGAACCAGTTCAGTATGTTTTGAAACAAGTTTCATGTAGTTACGGAACGATCCCAAATGCATCGAAATACGACGAAACGCATCGAAACATTAGTTTAGGGTCCAATGGAGTTGATTGGGTCCGTTTGTTGCGAAAAATCCTGAAGTGAGTTTGTGGCACGAACTTTTGCATTAATTGCACCAGTTCACCCCGTTTTGCACCGAGTTTCATGCACTTGCGAAATGATCCCAAATGCACCCAAACACTATGAAACACACCAAAACATGAGTTTATGGTCCAATGGGGTGGATCAGGTGTGTTCGTTGCGAAAATGACAACGTGACTTCGTGGCACGAACTTATGTATTAATTGCACCAGTTCAGTAAGTTTTGCAACAAGTTTCATGCAGTGACGAAAGGATCCCAAATGCACCCAAAACACTATGAAACGCACCAAAACATGAGTTTATGGTCCAATGGGGTGGATCAGGTGTGTTCGTTGTGAAAATGACAACGTGACTTCGTGGCACGAACTTATGTATTAATTGCACCAGTTCAGTAAGTTTTGCAACAAGTTTCATGCAGTGACGAAAGGATCCCAAATGCACCCAAAACACTATGAAACGCACCAAAACATGAGTTTAGGGTCCAATGGGGTGGATTGGGTGCGTTCGTTGCGAAAAATCCCGACGTGACTTTGTGGCACGAACTTTTGCATTAATTGCACCAGTTCACCCTGTTTTGCACCGAGTTTCATGCAGTTATGAAATGATCCCAAATGCACCCAAACACTATGAAAGGCACCAAAACATGAGTTTAGAGTCCGATGGGGAGGATCAGGTGCATTTGTTGGGAAAAATTACAACTTGACTTCGTGGCACAAAATTTTGCATTAATTGCACCAGTTCAGTATGTTTTGCACCAAGTTTCATGCAGTTACGAAACGATCCCAAATGCATCCAAATACTACAAAACATATTGAAATATTACTTTAGGGTCCAATGGGGTGGATAGGGTGCGTCCGTCGCGAAAAATCCCGATGTGACTTCGTGGCACAAACTTTTGCATTAATTAAACCAGTTCACCCCGTTTTGCACCGAGTGTCATGCAGTTACGAAATAATCCCAAATGCACCCAAACACTATGAAACACACCAAAACATGAGTTTAGGGTCCAATGAGGTGGATCAGGTGTGTTCATTGCGAAAATTACAACGTGACTTCGTGGCACGATCTTATGTATTAATTGCACCTGTTCAATAAGTTTTGCAACAAGTTTCATGCAGTGACGAATGGATCCCAAATGCACCCAAATACTACGAAATGAACCGAAACATTAGTTTAGGGTCCAATGGGGTGGATTGGGTGCGTTGTTGCGAAAAATCCCGACGTGACTTTCGTGGCACGAACTTTTGCATTAATTGCTCTAGTTCACCCCATTTTGCCCCGGGTTTCATGCAGTTACGAAACTATCCCAAATGCGCCCAAACACTATGAAACACACAAAAAATGTGTTTAGGGTCTAATGGGGCGAATCAGGTGCGTTGGTTGCGAAAAATTACAACGCGACTTCGTGGCACGAACTTTTGCATTAATTGCACTAGTTCAGTACGTTTTGCAACAAGTTTCATGCAGTTACGAAATGATCCCAAATGCACCCAAACACAATGAAACCAACAAAACATGAGTTTAGGGTCCAACGGGGTGGATCATTTGTGTTTGTTGCGAAAATTACAATTTGACTTCGTGGCATGAACAGTATTAATTGTACCAGTTCAGTATGTTTTGCAACAAGTTTCATGCAGTTACGAAACGATCCCAAATGCACCCAAATACTATGAAACGGACCGAAACATTAGTTTAGGGTCCAATGGGGTGGATTGGGTGCATTCGTTGAGAAAAATCCCCGTGACTTCGTGGCACGAACGTTTGCATTAATTGCTCCAGTTCACCCTTTTTCGCGCCGAGTTTCATGTAGTTACGAAACGATCGAAAATGCACCCAAACACTATGAAACACACCAAAACATGAGTTTTGTGTCCAATGGGGTGGATCAGGTGCGTTCATTGCATAAAATTACAATGTGACTTTGTGGCACAAACTTATGTATTAATTGCACCAGTTCAATAAGTTTTGCAACAAGTTTCAAGAAGTGACGAAACGATCCCAAATTCACCCAAATACTATGAAACGGACCGAAACATTAGTTTAGGGTCCAATGGGTGGATTGGGTGCGTTGTTGCGAAAAATCCCGACGTGACTCCATGGCACGAACTTTTGCATTAATTGCACCAGTTCACCCCGTTTTGCACCGAGTTTCATGCACTTACGAAATGATCCCAAATGCACCCAAAACACTATGAAACGCACCAAAACATGAGTTTAGGGTCCAAAGGGGTGAATTGGGTGCGTTCGTTGCGAAAAATCCTGACGTGACTTCGTGGCACGAACTTTTGCATTAATTGCACCAGTTCACCCCGTTTTGCACCGAGTTTCATGCAGTTACGAAATGATCCCAAATGCACCCAAACACTATGAAAGGCACCAAAACATGAGTTTAGAGTCCAATTGGGTGGATCAGGTGTGTTTGTTGGGAAAAATTACAATGTGACTTCGCGGCACGAACTTTTGCATCAATTGCACCAGTTCAGTATGTTTTGCACCAAGTTTCATGCAGTTACGAAACGATCCCAAATGCACCCAAATACTACAAAACATACTGAAACATTACTTTAGGGTCCAATGGGGTGGATAGGGTGCGTCCGTCGTGAAAAATCCCAATGTGACTTCGTGGCACACACTTTTGCATTAATTGCACCAGTTCACCCCGTTTTGCACCGAGTTTCATGAAGTTACGAAATGATCCCAAATGCACCCAAACACTATGAAACACACCAAAAAATGAGTTTAGGGTCCAATGGGGTGGATCAGGTGTGTTCGTTGCGAAAATTACAACGTGACTTCGTGGCACGAACTTATGTATTAATTGCACCTGTTCAGTAAGTTTTGCAACAAGTTTCATGCAGTGACGAAAGGATCCCAAATGCACCCATATACTACGAAATGAATTGAAACATTAGTTTAGGGTCCAATGGGGTGGATTGGGTGCATTGTTGCGAAAAATCCCGACGTGACTTCGTGGCACGAACTTTTGCATTAATTGCTCAAGTTCACCCCATTTTGCCCCGAGTTTCATGCAGTTACGAAACTATCCCAAATGCGCCCAAACACTATGAAACACACAAAAAATGTGTTTAGGGTCTAATGGGGTGGATCAAGTGCGTTGGTTGCGAAAAATTACAATACGACTTCGTGGCACGAACTTTAGCATTAATTGCACCAGATCAGTATGTCTTGCAACAAGTTTCATGCAGTTACAAAATGATCCCAAATGCACCCAAACACTATGAAAGGCACCAAAACATGAGTTTAGGGTCCAATGGGGTGGATTAGGTGCGTTTGTTTGGAAAAATTATAACATGACTTCGTGGCACGAACTTTTGCACAGTTCAGTATGTTTTTGCACCATGTTTCATGCAGTTACGAAACGATCCCAAATGCACCCAAATACTACGAAACAGACTAAAACATTAGTTTAGGGTCCAATGGGGTGGATTGGGTGCGTTGTTGCGAAAAATCCCAACGTGACTTCGTGGCACGAACTTTTGCATTAATTGCTCAAGTTCACTTCGTTTTGCACCGAGTTTCATGCAGTTACGAAATGAACCCAAATGCACACAAACACTATGAAACGCACCAAAACAAGAGTTTAGGGTCCAATGGGGTGGATTCGGTGCGTTCGTTGCGAAAAATCCCAACGTGACTTCGTGGCACGAACTTTTGCATTAATTGCACCAGTTCACCCCGTTTTGCACCGAGTTTCATGCAGTTACGAAATGATCCCAAATGCACCCAAACACTATGAAACGCACCAAAAAATGAGTTTAGGGTCCAGTGGGGTGGATCAGGTGTGTTCGTTGCGAAAATTACAACGTGACTTCATGGCACGAACTTTTGTATTAATTGCACCAGTTCAGTATGTTTTATAACAAGCTTCATGTAGTGACGAAACGATCCCAAATGCACCCAAATACTACGAAACCAACCGAAACATTAGTTTAGGGTCTAATGGGGTGGATTGGGTGCGTTGTTGCGAAATATCCCGACGTGACATCGTGGCATGAACTATTGCATTAAGTGCACCAGTTCACCCCGTTTTGCACCGAGTTTCATGCACTTACGAAATGATCCCAAATGCACCCAAAACACTATGAAACGCACCAAAACATCAGTTTAGGGTCCAATGGGGTGGATTGGGTGCGTTCGTTGCCCCGAGTTTCATGCAGTTACGAAACTATCCCAAATGCGCCCAAACACTATGAAACACTCAAAAAAAATGTGTTTGGGGTCTAATGGGGTGGATCAGGTGCGTTGGTTGCGAAAAATTACAACGCGACTTCGTGGCACGAACTTTTGCATTAATTGCACCTGTTCATGATGTCTTGTGACAAGTTTCATGCAGTTACGAAACGATCCCAAATGCACCCAAACACTACGAAATGGATCGAAACATTAGTTTAGGGTCCAATGGGGTGGATCAGGTTCGTTTGTTGGGAAAAATTACAATGTGACTTCGTGGCACGAACTTTTGCATTAATTGCACCAGTTCAGTATGTTTTATACCGAGTTTCATGCAGTTACGAAACGATCCTAAATGCACCCAAATACTACAAAACATATCGAAACATTACTTTAGGGTCCAATGGGGTGGATCGGGTGCGTCCATTGCGAAAAATCCCGATGTGACTTTGTGGCACAAACGTTTGCATTAAATGCACCAGTTCACCCCGTTTTGCACCGAGTTTCATGCAGTTATGAAATGATCCCAAATGCACCCAAACACTATGAATAGTACCAAAACATGAGTTTAGGGTCCAGTGGGGTGGATCAGGTCGTTCGTTGTGAAAATTACAACGTGAATTCGTGGTACAAACTTATTTATTAACTGTACCACTTCAGTATGTTTTGCAACAAGTTTCATGCAGTTACGAAACGATCCCAAATGCACCCAAACACATTGAAACACACCAAAACTTGAGTTTAGGGTCCAATGGGGTGGATCAGTTTTTTTCTACCTCCTTTCTTTTTCATGTATTTGCGTTGGTTGCGAAAAATTACAACGCGACTTCGTGGCACGAACTTTTGCATTAATTGGACCAGTTCAGTATGTTTTGCAACAAGTTTCATGCAGTTACGGAACGATCCCAAATGCACCTAAATACTACAAAACGGACCGAAACATTAGTTTAGGGTCCAATGGGGTGGATTGGGTGCATTCATTGCGAAAAATCTCGTTGTGACTTTGTGGCACGAACTTTTGCATTAATTGCTCCAGTTCACCCCGTTTTGCACCAAGTTTCATGCAGTTACAAAACGATCCCAAATGCAACCAAACACTATGAAACACAACAAAACATTAGTTTAGGGTCCAATGGGGTGGATCAGGTGTGTTCGTTGAGAAAAATACAATGTGACTTCGTGGCTAGAAATTTTGTATTAATTGAACCAGTTCAGTATGTTTTGAAACAAGTTTCATGTAGTTACGGAACGATCCCAAATGCAGCTAAATACGACGAAACGCACCGAAACATTAGTTTAGGGTCCAATGGGGTTGATTGGGTCCATTTGTTGCGAAAAATCCTGAAGTGAGTTTGTGGCACGAACTTTTGCATTAATCTCACCAGTTCACCCCGTTTTGCACCGAGTTTCATGCACTTACGAAATGTTCCCAAATGCACCCAAAACACTATGAAACGCACCAAAACATGAGTTTAGGGTCCAATGGGGCGGATTGGGTGCATTCGTTGCGAAAAATCCCGACGTGACTTCGTGGCACGAACTTTTGCATTAATTGAACAAGTTCACCCCGTTTTGTACCGAGTTTCATGCAGTTACGAAATGATCCCAAATGCACCCAAACACTATGAAAGGCACCAAAACATGAGTTTAGTGTCCAATGGGGTGGATCAGGTGCGTTTGTTGGGAAAAATTACAACGTGACTTCATGGCACAAACTTTTGCATTAATTGCACCAGTTCAGTATGTTTTGCACCAAGTTTCATACAGTTACGAAACGATCCCAAATGCACCCAAATACTACAAAAGATACTGAAACATTACTTTAGGGTCCAATGGGGTGGATAGGGTGCGTACGTCGCGAAAAATCCCGATGTGACTTCGTGGCACGAACTTTTGCATTAATTGCTCAAGTTCACCCCGTTTTGCACCGAGTTTCATGCAATTACGAAACTATCCCAAATGCGCCCACACATTATGAAACACACAAAAAAATGTGTTTAGGGTCTAATGGGGTGGATCAGGTACGTTGGATGCAAAAAATTACAACTCGACTTCGTGGCACGAACTTTTGCATTAATTGTACTAGTTCAGTATGTCTTGCAACAAGTTTCATGCAGTTACGAAATGATCCCAAATGCACCCAAACACCATGAAAGGCACCAAAACATGAGTTTAGGGTCCAATGGGGTGGATTGGGTGTGTTAGTTGAAAAAAATCCCGATGTGACTTCGTGGCACGAACTTTTGCATTAATTGCTCAAATTCACTCCGTTTTGCACCGAGTGTCATGCAGTTACGAAATGAACCCAAATGCTCACAAACACTATGAAACACACCAAAACATGAGTTTAGGGTCCAATGGGGTGGATTGGGTGCGTTGTTGCGTAAAATCCCGACGTGACTTCGTGGCACGACCTTTTGCATTAATTGCTCAAGTTCACTCCGTTTCGCACCGAGTTTCATGCAGTTACGAAATGAACCCAAATGCACACAAACACTATGAAACGCACCAAAACATGAGTTTAGGGTCCAATGGGGTAGATCAGGTGTGTTCGTTGCAAAAATTACAACGCGACTTCGTGGCACAAGCTTTTGCATTAATTGAACCAGTTCAATATGTTTTGCAACAAGTTTCATGCAGTTACGAAACAATCCTAAATGCACCCGAATACTATGAAATGGACCGAAACGTTAGTTTAGGTTCCAATGGGGTGGATTGGGTGCATTCGTTCCGAAAAATCCTGACGTGACTTCATGGCATAAACTTTTGCATTAATTGCTGTTCAGCCAGTTTTGCGCCGTGTTTCATGCAGTTACGAAACGATCTAAAATGCACCCAACCACTATGGAACACACCAGAACATGAGTTTAGGGCCAATGGGGTGGATCAGGTGCGTTCATTGCGTAAAATTATAATGTGACTTCATGGCACGAACTTTCGTATTAATTGCACCAGTTCAGTATGTTTTGCAACAGGTTTCATGCTGTGACGAAACAATCCCAAATGCACCCAAATACTACTAAACGGACCAAAACATTAGTTTAGGGTCCAATGGGGTGGATCAGGTGCGTTGGTTGCGAAAAATTACAATGCGACTTCGTGGCACGAACTTTTGCATTAATTGCACCAGTTCAGTATATCTTGCAACAAGTTTCATGCAGTTACGAAATTATCCCAAATGCACCCAAACACTATGAAAGGCACCAAAACATGAGTTTAGGGTCCAATGGGGTGGATTGGGTGCGTTCGTTGCAAAAAATCCCGATGTGACTTCGTGGCACGAACTTTTGCATTAATTGCACCAGTTCACCCCGTTTTGCACCAAGTTTCATGCAGTTACGAAACTATCCAAAATGCACCCAAACACTATGAAAGGCACCAAAACATGAGTTTAGGGTCCAATGGGCTGGATTAGGTGCGTTTGTTGGCAAAAATTATAACATGACTTCGTGGCACGAACTTTTGCATAGTTCAGTATGTTTTTGCACCAAGTTTCATGCAGTTACGAAACGATCCCAAATGCACCCAAATACTACGAAACGGACTGAAACATTAGTTTAGGGTCCAATGGGGTGGATTGGGTGCGTTGTTGCGAAAAACCCCGATGTGACTTCGTGGCACGAACTTTTGCATTAATTGCTCAAGTTCACTCCGTTTTGCACCGAGTTTCATGCAGTTACGAAATGAACCCAAATGCACACAAACACTATGAAACGCACCAAAACATGAGTTTTGGATCCAATGGGGTGGATCAGTTGTGTTGGTTGCGAAAAATTACAATGCAACTTCGTGGCACGAACTTTTGCATTAATTGAACCAGTTCAGTATGTTTTGCAACAAGTTTCATGCAGTTACGAAACGATCCCAAATGCACCCAAACACTATGAAACACACCAAAACATTAGTTTAGGGTCCAATGGGGTGGATCAGGTGCGTTCGTTGAGCAAAATACAATGTGACTTCGTGCACAAAATTTTGTATTAATTGAACCAGTTCAATATGTTTTGAAACAAGTTTCATGTAGTTACGGAACGATCCCAAATGCAGCGAAATACGACGAAACGCATCGAAACATTAGTTTAGGGTCCAATGGAGTTGATTGGGTCCGTTTGTTGCGAAAAATCCTGAAGTGAGTTTGTGGCACGAACTTTTGCATTAATTGCACCAGTTCACCCCGTTTTGCACCGAGTTTCATGCACTTGCGAAATGATCCCAAATGCACCCAAACACTATGAAACACACCAAAACATGAGTTTATGGTCCAATGGGGTGGATCAGGTGTGTTCGTTGCGAAAATGACAACGTGACTTCGTGGCACGAACTTATGTATTAATTGCACCAGTTCAGTAAGTTTTGCAACAAGTTTCATGCAGTGACGAAAGGATCCCAAATGCACCCAAAACACTATGAAACGCACCAAAACATGAGTTTATGGTCCAATGGGGTGGATCAGGTGTGTTCGTTGCGAAAATGACAACGTGACTTCGTGGCACGAACTTATGTATTAATTGCACCAGTTCAGTAAGTTTTGCAACAAGTTTCATGCAGTGACGAAAGGATCCCAAATGCACCCAAAACACTATGAAACGCACCAAAACATGAGTTTAGGGTCCAATGGGGTGGATTGGGTGCGTTCGTTGCGAAAAATCCCGACGTGACTTTGTGGCACGAACTTTTGCATTAATTGCACCAGTTCACCCTATTTTGCACCGAGTTTCATGCAGTTATGAAATGATCCCAAATGCACCCAAACACTATGAAAGGCACCAAAACATGAGTTTAGAGTCCGATGGGGAGGATCAGGTGCATTTGTTGGGAAAAATTACAACTTGACTTCGTGGCACAAAATTTTGCATTAATTGCACCAGTTCAGTATGTTTTGCACCAAGTTTCATGCAGTTACGAAACGATCCCAAATGCATCCAAATACTACAAAACATATTGAAATATTACTTTAGGGTCCAATGGGGTGGATAGGGTGCGTCCGTCGCGAAAAATCCCGATGTGACTTCGTGGCACAAACTTTTGCATTAATTAAACCAGTTCACCCCGTTTTGCACCGAGTGTCATGCAGTTACGAAATAATCCCAAATGCACCCAAACACTATGAAACACACCAAAACATGAGTTTAGGGTCCAATGAGGTGGATCAGGTGTGTTCATTGCGAAAATTACAACGTGACTTCGTGGCACGATCTTATGTATTAATTGCACCTGTTCAATAAGTTTTGCAACAAGTTTCATGCAGTGACGAATGGATCCCAAATGCACCCAAATACTACGAAATGAACCGAAACATTAGTTTAGGGTCCAATGGGGTGGATTGGGTGCGTTGTTGCGAAAAATCCCGACGTGACTTTCGTGGCACGAACTTTTGCATTAATTGCTCTAGTTCACCCCATTTTGCCCCGGGTTTCATGCAGTTACGAAACTATCCCAAATGCGCCCAAACACTATGAAACACACAAAAAATGTGTTTAGGGTCTAATGGGGCGAATCAGGTGCGTTGGTTGCGAAAAATTACAACGCGACTTCGTGGCACGAACTTTTGCATTAATTGCACTAGTTCAGTACGTTTTGCAACAAGTTTCATGCAGTTACGAAATGATCCCAAATGCACCCAAACACAATGAAACCAACAAAACATGAGTTTAGGGTCCAACGGGGTGGATCATTTGTGTTTGTTGCGAAAATTACAATTTGACTTCGTGGCATGAACAGTATTAATTGTACCAGTTCAGTATGTTTTGCAACAAGTTTCATGCAGTTACGAAACGATCCCAAATGCACCCAAATACTATGAAACGGACCGAAACATTAGTTTAGGGTCCAATGGGGTGGATTGGGTGCATTCGTTGAGAAAAATCCCCGTGACTTCGTGGCACGAACGTTTGCATTAATTGCTCCAGTTCACCCTTTTTCGCGCCGAGTTTCATGTAGTTACGAAACGATCGAAAATGCACCCAAACACTATGAAACACACCAAAACATGAGTTTTGTGTCCAATGGGGTGGATCAGGTGCGTTCATTGCATAAAATTACAATGTGACTTTGTGGCACAAACTTATGTATTAATTGCACCAGTTCAATAAGTTTTGCAACAAGTTTCAAGAAGTGACGAAACGATCCCAAATTCACCCAAATACTATGAAACGGACCGAAACATTAGTTTAGGGTCCAATGGGTGGATTGGGTGCGTTGTTGCGAAAAATCCCGACGTGACTCCATGGCACGAACTTTTGCATTAATTGCACCAGTTCACCCCGTTTTGCACCGAGTTTCATGCACTTACGAAATGATCCCAAATGCACCCAAAACACTATGAAACGCACCAAAACATGAGTTTAGGGTCCAAAGGGGTGAATTGGGTGCGTTCGTTGCGAAAAATCCTGACGTGACTTCGTGGCACGAACTTTTGCATTAATTGCACCAGTTCACCCCGTTTTGCACCGAGTTTCATACAGTTACGAAATGATCCCAAATGCACCCAAACACTATGAAAGGCACCAAAACATGAGTTTAGAGTCCAATTGGGTGGATCAGGTGTGTTTGTTGGGAAAAATTACAATGTGACTTCGTGGCACGAACTTTTGCATTAATTGCACCAGTTCAGTATGTTTTGCACCAAGTTTCATGCAGTTACGAAACGATCCCAAATGCACCCAAATACTACAAAACATACTGAAACATTACTTTAGGGTCCAATGGGGTGGATAGGGTGCGTCCGTCGTGAAAAATCCCAATGTGACTTCGTGGCACAAACTTTTGCATTAATTGCACCAGTTCACCCCGTTTTGCACCGAGTTTCATGAAGTTACGAAATGATCCCAAATGCACCCAAACACTGTGAAACACACCAAAAAATGAGTTTAGGGTCCAATGGGGTGGATCAGGTGTGTTCGTTGCGAAAATTACAACGTGACTTCGTGGCACGAACTTATGTATTAATTGCACCAGTTCAGTAAGTTTTGCAACAAGTTTCATGCAGTGACGAAAGGATCCCAAATGCACCCATATACTACGAAATGAATTGAAACATTAGTTTAGGGTCCAATGGGGTGGATTGGGTGCATTGTTGCGAAAAATCCCGACGTGACTTCGTGGCACGAACTTTTGCATTAATTGCTCAAGTTCACCCCATTTTGCCCCGAGTTTCATGCAGTTACGAAACTATCCCAAATGCGCCCAAACACTATGAAACACACAAAAAATGTGTTTAGGGTCTAATGGGGTGGATCAGGTGCGTTGGTTGCGAAAAATTACAATACGACTTCGTGGCATGAACTTTTGCATTAATTGCACCAGTTCAGTATGTCTTGCAACAAGTTTCATGCAGTTACAAAATGATCCCAAATGCACCCAAACACTATGAAAGGCACCAAAACATGAGTTTAGGGTCCAATGGGGTGGATTAGGTGCGTTTGTTTGGAAAAATTATAACATGACTTCGTGGCACGAACTTTTGCACAGTTCAGTATGTTTTTGCACCATGTTTCATGCAGTTACGAAACGATCCCAAATGCACCCAAATACTACGAAACAGACTAAAACATTAGTTTAGGGTCCAATGGGGTGGATTGGGTGCGTTGTTGCGAAAAATCCCGACGTGACTTCGTGGCACGAACTTTTGCATTAATTGCTCAAGTTCACTTCGTTTTGCACCAAATTTCATGCAGTTACGAAATGAACCCAAATGCACACAAACACTATGAAACGCACCAAAACAAGAGTTTAGGGTCCAATGGGGTGGATTCGGTGCGTTCGTTGCGAAAAATCCCAACGTGACTTCGTGGCACGAACTTTTGCATTAATTGCACCAGTTCACCCCGTTTTGCACCGAGTTTCATGCAGTTACGAAATGATCCCAAATGCACCCAAACACTATGAAACGCACCAAAAAATGAGTTTAGGGTCCAGTGGGGTGGATCAGGTGTGTTGGTTGCGAAAATTACAACGTGACTTCGTGGCACGAACTTTTGTATTAATTGCACCAGTTCAGTATGTTTTATAACAAGCTTCATGTAGTGACGAAACGATCCCAAATGCACCCAAATACTACGAAACCAACCGAAACATTAGTTTAGGGTCTAATGGGGTGGATTGGGTGCGTTGTTGCGAAATATCCCGACGTGACATCGTGGCACGAACTTTTGCATTAATTGCACCAGTTCACCCCGTTTTGCACCGAGTTTCATGCACCTACGAAATGATCCCAAATGAACCCAAAACACTATGAAACGCACCAAAACATCAGTTTAGGGTCCAATGGGGTGGATTGGGTGCGTTCGTTGCCCCGAGTTTCATGCAGTTACGAAACTATCCCAAATGCGCCCAAACACTATGAAACACTTAAAAAAATGTGTTTGGGGTCTAATGGGGTGGATCAGGTGCGTTGGTTGCGAAAAATTACAACGCGACTTCCTGGCACGATCTTTTGCATTAATTGCACCAGTTCAGTATGTCTTGCGACAAGTTTCATGCAGTTACGAAACGATCCCAAATGCACCCAAACACTATGAAACGGACCGAAACATTAGTTTAGGGTCCAATGGGGTGGATCAGGTTCGTTTGTTGGGAAAAATTACAATGTGACTTCGTGGCACGAACTTTTGCATTAATTGCACCAGTTCAGTATGTTTTGTACCGAGTTTATGCTGTTACGAAACGATCCTAAATGCACCCAAATACTACAAAACATATCTAAACATTAGTTTAGGGTCCAATGGGGTGGATCGGGTGCACCCATTGTGAAAAATCCTGATGTGACTTGGTGGCACAAACTTTTGCATTAAATGCACCAGTTCACGCTGTTTTGCACCGAGTTTCATGCAGTTACGAAATGATCCCAAATGCACCCAAACACTATGAAACGTACCAAAACATGAGTTTAGAGTCCAATGGGGTGGATCAGGTCGTTCGTTGTGAAAATTACAACGTGAATTCGTGGTACAAACTTATTTATTAATTGTACCAGTTCAGTATGTTTTGCAACAAGTTTCATGCAGTTACGAAACGATCCCAAATGCACCCAAACACAATGAAACACACCAAAACATGAGTTTAGGGTCCAATGGGGTGGATCAGTTGCGTTGGTTACGAAAAACTACAACGCGACTTCGTGGCACGAACTTTTGCATTAATTGAACCAGTTCAGTATGTTTTGCAACAAGTTTCATGCAGTTACGGAACGATCCCAAATGCACCTAAATACTACAAAACGGACCGAAACATTAGTTTAGGGTCCAATGGGGTGGATTGGGTGCATTCATTGCGAAAAATCTCATTTTGACTTTGTGGCACGAACTTTTGCATTAATTGCTCCAGTTCACCCTATTTTGCACCAAGTTTCATGCAGTTACGAAATGATCCCAAATGCAGCCAAACACTATGAAACACACCAAAACATTAGTTTAGGGTCCAATGGGGTGGATCAGGTGCGTTCGTTGAGAAAAATACAATGTGACTTGGTGGCACGAAATTTTGTATTAATTGAACCAGTTCAGTATGTTTTGAAACAAGATTCATGTAGTTACGGAACGATCCCAAATGCAGCTAAATACGACGAAATGCACCGAAACATTAGTTTAGGGTCCAATGGGGTTGATTGGGTCCGTTTGTTGCGAAAAATCTTGAAGTGAGTTTGTGGCACGAACTTTTGCATTAATCTCACCAGTTCACCCCGTTTTGCACCGAGTTTCATGCACTTACGAAATGATCCCAAATGCACCCAAACACTATGAAACGCACCAAAAAATGAGTTTAGGTTCCAATGGGGTGGATCAGGTGTGTTCGTTGCGAAAATTACAACGTGACTTCGTGGCACGAACTTATGTATTAATTGCACCAGTTCAGTATGTTTTGCAACAAGTTTCATGTAGTGACGAAACGATCCCAAATGCACCGAAATACTACGAAACGAACCGAAATATTAGTTTAGGGTCTAATGGGGTGGATTGGGTGCGTTGTTGCAAAATATCCCGACGTGACCTCGTGGCACGAACTTTTGCATTAATTGCACCAGTTCACCCCGTTTTGGACCGAGTTTAATGCACTTACGAAATGATCCCAAATGCACCCAAAACACTATGAAACGCACCAAAACATCAGTTTAGTGTCCAATGGGGTGGATTGGGTGTGTTCGTTGCCCCGAGTTTCATGCAGTTACGAAACTATCCCAAATGCGCCCAAACACTATGAAACACTCAAAAAAATGTGTTTGGGGTCTAATTGGGTGGATCAGGTGCGTTGGTTGCGAAAAATTACAACACGACTTCCTGGCACGAACTTTTGCATTAATTGCACCAGTTCAGTATGTCTTGCGACAAGTTTCATGCAGTTACGAAACGATCCCAAATGCACCCAAACACTATGAAACGGACCGAAACATGAGTTTAGGGCCAATGGGGTGGATCAGGTGCGTTCATTGCGTAAAATTACAATGTGACTTCGTGGCACGAACTTTTGTATTAATTGCACCAGTTCAGTATGTTTTGCAACAGGTTTCATGCAGTGACGAAACGATCCCAAATGCACCCAAATACTACTAAACGGACCGAAACATTAGTTTAGAGCCCAATGGGGTGCAATGGGTGCGTTGTTGCGAAAAATCCCGATGTGACTTCGTGGCACGAACTTTTGCATTAATTGCTCAAGTTCACTCCGTTTTGCACCGAGTTTCATGCAGTTGCGAAATGAACCCAAATGCACACAAACACTATGAAACGCACCAAAACATGAGTTTAGGGTCCAATGGGGTGGATTGGGTGCGTTCGTTGCGAAAAATCCCAACGTGGCTTTGTGGCACGAACTTTTGCATTAATTGCTCAAGTTCGCCCCATTTTGCACCGAGTTTCATGCAGTTATAAAACTATCCCAAATGCGCCCAAACACTATGAAACGCACAAAAAAAATGACTTTAGGGTCTAATGGGGTGGATCAGGTGCGTTGGTTGCGAAAAATTACAACGCGACTTCGTGGCACGAACTTTTGCATTAATTGCACCAGTTCAGTATGTCTTGCAACAAGTTCCATGAAGTTACAAAACGATCCCAAATGCACCCAAACACTATGAAACGCACCAAAACATGAGTTTAGGGTCCAATGGGGTGGATTGGGTGCATTCATTGTGAAAAATCTTGATGTGACTATGTGGCACGAACTTTTGCATGAATTGCTCCAGTTCACCCTGTTTTGCACCAAGTTTCATGCAGTTACGAAATAATCCCAAATGCACCCAAATACTACAAAACATACTGAAACTTTACTTTAGGGTCCAATGGGGTGGATAGGGTGCGTCCATCGCAAAAAATCCCGATGTGACTTCGTGGCACAAACTTTTGCATTAATTGCACCAATTCACCCCGTTTTGCACCGAGTTTCATGCAGTTACGAAATGATCACAAATGCACCCAAACACTATGAAACGCACCAAAACATGAGTTTAGGGTCCAATGGGGTGGATCAGGTGTGTTCGTTGCGAAAATTACAACGTGACTTCGTATCACGAACTTATGTATTAATTGCACCAGTTCAGTATGTTTTGCAACAAGTTTCAATGGGGTGGATTGGGTGCATTCGTTGCGAAAAATCCCAACATAACTTCATGGCACAAACTTTTGCAATAATTGCTCCAGTTTACCCTGTTTTGCACCGAGTTTCATGCAGTTACGAAACGTTAGAAAATGCACCCAAACACTATGAAACACACCAAAACATGAGTTTAGGGTCCAAAGGGGTGGATCAGGTGCGTTCGTTGCGTAAAATTATAATGTGACATCGTGGCACGAACTTTTGTATTAATTGCACTGGTTCAGTATATTTTGCAACAAGTTTCATGCAGTGACGAAATGATCCCAAATCCACCCAAATACTACGAAACGAACCGAAACATAAGTTTAGGGTCCAATGGGGTGGATTGGGTGCATTCGTTGCGAAAAATCCCAACATAACTTCATGGCACAAACTTTTGCAATAATTGCTCCAGTTTACCCTGTTTTGCACCGAGTTTCATGCAGTTACGAAACGTTAGAAAATGCACCCAAACACTATGAAACACACCAAAACATGAGTTACGAAACTTTTGCATTAATTGCTCAGGTTCGCCCCGTTTTGCACCGAGTTTCATTCAGTTACAAAACTATCCCAAATGCGCCCAAACACTATGAAATGCACAAAAAAATGAGTTTAGGGTCTAATGGGGTGGATCAGGTGCGTTGGTTGCGAAAAATTACAACGCGACTTCGTGGCACAAACTTTTGCATTAATTGGACCAGTTCAGTATGTCTTGCAGCAAGTTTCATGCAGTTACAAAACGATCCCAAATGCACCCAAATGCTATGAAACGGACCGACACATTAGTTTAGGGTCCAATGGGGTGGATTGGGTGCATTCGTTGCGAAAAATCCCAACGTAACTTCATGGCACAAACTTTTGCAATAATTGCTAAAGTTCAGTATGTTTTGCACCATGTTTCATGCAGTTACGAAACGATCCTAAATGCACCCAAATACTACAAAACATATCGAAACATTACTTTAGGGTCCAATGGGGTGGATCGGGTGCGTCCATTGCGAAAAACCCCGATGTGACTTTGTGGCACAAACGTTTGCATTAAATGCACCAGTTCAACCCGTTTTGCACCGAGTTTCGTGCAGTTACGAAATGATCCCAAATGCACCCAAACACTATGAAATGCACCAAAACTTGAGTTTAGGGTCCAATGGGGTGGATCTGGTCGTTCGTTGTGAAAATCACAACGTGAATTCGTGGCACAAACCTATGTATTAATTGTACCAGTTCAGTATGTTTTGCAACAAGTATCATGCAGTTACGAAACGATACCAAATGCACCCAAACACAATGAAACACACCAAAACATGACTTTAGGGTCCAAGGGGGTGGATCAGGTGCATTGGTTGCGAAAAATTACAACGCTACTTCGTGGCACGAACTTTTGCATTAATTGAACCAGTTCAGTATGTTTTACAACAAGTTTCATGCAGTTATGGAACGATCCCAAATGCACCTAAATACTACAAAATGGACCGAAACATTAGTTTAGGGTCCAATGGGGTGGATTGGGTGCATTCATTGTGAAAAATCTTGATGTGACTTTGTGGCACGAACTTTTGCATGAATTGCTCCAGTTCACCCTGTTTTGCACCAAGTTTCATGCAGTTACGAAATAATCCCAAATGCACCCAAATACTACAAAACATACTGAAACTTTACTTTAGGGTCCAATGGGGTGGATAGGGTGCGTCCATCGCGAAAAATCCCGATGTGACTTCGTGGCACAAACTTTTGCATTAATTGCACCAATTCACCCCGTTTTGCACCGAGTTTCATGCAGTTACGAAACGATAGAAAATGCACCCAAACACTATGAAACACACCAAAACATGAGTTTAGGGACCAATGGGGTGGATCAGGTGCGTTCGTTGCGTAAAATTACAATGTGATATCGTGGCACAAACTATTGTATTAATTGCACTGGTTCAGTATATTTTGCAACAAGTTTCATGCAGTGACGAAACGATCCCAAATGCACCCAAATACTACGAAACAGACCGACACATAAGTTTAGGGTCCAATGGGGTGGATTGGGTGCGTTGTTGTGAAAATCCTGACGTGACTTCCTGGCACGAACTTTTGCATTAATTGATCAAGTTCGCCTCGTTTTGCACCGAGTTCATGCAGTTACAAAACTATCCCAAATGCGCCCAAACACTATGAAATGCATCAAAACATGAGTTTAGGGTCTAATGGGGTGGATCAGGTGCGTTGGTTGTGAAAAATTACAACACGACTTCGTGGCACGAACTTTTGCATTAATTGCACCAGTTCAGTATGTCTTGCAACAAGTTTCATGCAGTTACAAAACGATCCCAAATGCACCCAAACACTATGAAACGCACCAAAACTTGAGTTTAGGGTCCAATGGAGTGGATCAGGTTCATTTGCTGGGAAAAATTACAATGTGACTTCGTGGCACGAACTTTTGCATTAATTGCACCAGTTCAGTATGTTTTGCACCGTGTTTCATGCAGTTACGAAACGATCCTAAATGCACCCAAATACTACAAAACATATCGAAACATTACTTTAGGGTCCAATGGGGTGGATCGGGTGCGTCCATTGCGAAAAACCCCGATGTGACTTTGTGGCACAAACGTTTGCATTAAATGCACCAGTTCAACCCGTTTTGCACCGAGTTTCGTGCAGTTACGAAATGATCCCAAATGCACCCAAACACTATGAAATGCACCAAAACTTGAGTTTAGGGTCCAATGGGGTGGATCTGGTCGTTCGTTGTGAAAATCACAACGTGAATTCGTGGCACAAACCTATGTATTAATTGTACCAGTTCAGTATGTTTTGCAACAAGTATCATGCAGTTACGAAACGATACCAAATGCACCCAAACACAATGAAACACACCAAAACATGACTTTAGGGTCCAAGGGGGTGGATCAGGTGCATTGGTTGCGAAAAATTACAACGCTACTTCGTGGCACGAACTTTTGCATTAATTGAACCAGTTCAGTATGTTTTACAACAAGTTTCATGCAGTTACGGAACGATCCCAAATGCACCTAAATACTACAAAATGGACCGAAACATTAGTTTAGGGTCCAATGGGGTGGATTGGGTGCATTCATTGTGAAAAATCTTGATGTGACTTTGTGGCACGAACTTTTGCATGAATTGCTCCAGTTCACCCTGTTTTGCACCAAGTTTCATGCAGTTACGAAATAATCCCAAATGCACCCAAATACTACAAAACATACTGAAACTTTACTTTAGGGTCCAATGGGGTGGATAGGGTGCGTCCATCGCGAAAAATCCCGATGTGACTTCGTGGCACAAACTTTTGCATTAATTGCACCAATTCACCCCGTTTTGCACCGAGTTTCATGCAGTTACGAAACGATAGAAAATGCACCCAAACACTATGAAACACACCAAAACATGAGTTTAGGGACCAATGGGGTGGATCAGGTGCGTTCGTTGCGTAAAATTACAATGTGATATCGTGGCACAAACTATTGTATTAATTGCACTGGTTCAGTATATTTTGCAACAAGTTTCATGCAGTGACGAAACGATCCCAAATGCACCCAAATACTACGAAACAGACCGACACATAAGTTTAGGGTCCAATGGGGTGGATTGGGTGCGTTGTTGTGAAAAATCCTGACGTGACTTCCTGGCACGAAATTTTGCATTAATTGCTCAAGTTCGCCCCGTTTTGCACCGAGTTTCATGCTGTTACAAAACTATCCCAAATGCGCCCAAACACTATGAAACGCAAAAAAAAATGAGTTTAGGGTCTAATGGGGTGGATCAGGTGCGTTGGTTGCGAAAAATTACAACACGACTTCGTGGTACGAACTTTTGCATTAATTGCACCAGTTCAGTATGTCTTGCAACAAGTTTCATGCAGTTACAAAACGATCCCAAATGCACCCAAATGCTATGAAACGGACCGACACATTAGTTTAGTTTCCAATGGGGTGTATTGGGTGCATTCGTTGCGAAAAATCCCAACGTAACTTCATGGCACAAACTTTTGCAATAATTGCTCCAGTTCAGTATGTTTTGCACCGTGTTTCATGCAGTTACGAAACGATCCTAAATGCACCCAAATACTACAAAACATATTGAAACATTACTTTAGGGTCAAATGGGTGGATCGGGTGCGTCCATTGCGAAAAACCCCGATGTGACTTTGTGGCACAAACGTTTGCATTAAATGCACCAGTTCAACCCGTTTTGCACCGAGTTTTGTGCAGTTACGAAATGATCCCAAATGCACCCAAACACTATGAAATGCACCAAAACTTGAGTTTAGGGTCCAATGGGGTGGATCTGGTCGTTCGTTGTGAAAATCACAATGTGAATTCGTGGCACAAACCTATGTATTAATTGTACCAGTTCAGTATGTTTTGCAACAAGTATCATGCAGTTACGAAACGATCCCAAATGCACCCAAACATAATGAAACACACCAAAACATGACTTTAGGGTCCAAGGGGATGGATCAGGTGCATTGGTTGCGAAAAATTACAACGCTACTTCGTGGCACGAACTTTTGCATTAATTGAACCAGTTCAGTATGTTTTACAACAAGTTTCATGCAGTTACGGAACGATCCCAAATGCACCTAAATACTACAAAATGGACCGAAACATTACTTTAGGGTCCAATGGGGTGGATTGGGTGCATTCATTGTGAAAAATCTTGATGTGACTTTGTGGCACGAACTTTTGCATGAATTGCTCCAGTTCACCCTGTTTTGCACCAAGTTTCATGCAGTTACGAAATAATCCCAAATGCACCCAAATACTACAAAACATACTGAAACTTTACTTTAGGGTCCAATGGGGTGGATAGGGTGCGTCCATCGCGAAAAATCCCGATGTGACTTCGTGGCACAAACTTTTGCATTAATTGCACCAATTCACCCCGTTTTGCACCGAGTTTCATGCAGTTACGAAACGATAGAAAATGCACCCAAACACTATGAAACACACCAAAACATGAGTTTAGGGACCAATGGGGTGGATCAGGTGCGTTCATTGCGTAAAATTACAATGTGACATCGTGGCACAAACTATTGTATTAATTGCACTGGTTCAGTATATTTTGCAACAAGTTTCATGCAGTGACGAAACGATCCCAAATGCACCCAAATACTACGAAACAGACCGACACATAAGTTTAGGGTCCAATGGGGTGGATTGGGTGCGTTGTTGTGAAAAATCCTGACGTGACTTCCTGGCACGAACTTTTGCATTAATTGCTCAAGTTCGCCCCGTTTTGCACCGAGTTTCATGCTGTTACAAAACTATCCCAAATGCGCCCAAACACTATGAAACGCAAAAAAAAATGAGTTTAGGGTCTAATGGGGTGGATCAGGTGCGTTGGTTGCGAAAAATTACAACACGACTTCGTGGTACGAACTTTTGCATTAATTGCACCAGTTCAGTATGTCTTGCAACAAGTTTCATGCAGTTACAAAACGATCCCAAATGCACCCAAATGCTATGAAACGGACCGACACATTAGTTTAGTTTCCAATGGGGTGTATTGGGTGCATTCGTTGCGAAAAATCCCAACGTAACTTCATGGCACAAACTTTTGCAATAATTGCTCCAGTTCAGTATGTTTTGCACCGTGTTTCATGCAGTTACGAAACGATCCTAAATGCACCCAAATACTACAAAACATATTGAAACATTACTTTAGGGTCAAATGGGTGGATCGGGTGCGTCCATTGCGAAAAACCCCGATGTGACTTTGTGGCACAAACGTTTGCATTAAATGCACCAGTTCAACCCGTTTTGCACCGAGTTTTGTGCAGTTACGAAATGATCCCAAATGCACCCAAACACTATGAAATGCACCAAAACTTGAGTTTAGGGTCCAATGGGGTGGATCTGGTCGTTCGTTGTGAAAATCACAATGTGAATTCGTGGCACAAACCTATGTATTAATTGTACCAGTTCAGTATGTTTTGCAACAAGTATCATGCAGTTACGAAACGATCCCAAATGCACCCAAACACAATGAAACACACCAAAACATGACTTTAGGGTCCAATGGGGTGGTTCAGGTGCATTGGTTGCGAAAAATTACAACGCAACTTCGTGGCCCGAACTTTAGCATTAATTGAACCAGTTCAGTATGTTTTACAACAAGTTTCATGCAGTTACGGAACGATCCCAAATGCACCTAAATACTACAAAACGGACCGAAACATTAGTTTAGGGTCCAATGGGGTGGATTGGGTGCATTCATTGTGAAAAATCTTGATGTGACTATGTGGCGCGAACTTTTGCATGAATTGCTCCAGTTCACCCTGATTTGCACCAAGTTTCATGCAGTTACGAAATAATCCCAAATGCACCCAAATACTACAAAACATACTGAAACTTTACTTTAGGGTCCAATGGGGTGGATAGGGTGCGTCCATCGCGAAAAATCCCGATGTGACTTCGTGGCACAAACTTTTGCATTAATTGCACCAATTCACCCCGTTTTGCACCGAGTTTCATGCAGTTACGAAATGATCACAAATGCACCCAAAGACTATGAAACGCACCAAAACATGAGTTTAGGGTCCAATGGGGTGGATCAGGTGTGTTCGTTGCAAAAATTACAACGTGACTTCGTATCACGAACTTATGTATTAATTGCACCAGTTCAGTATGTTTTGCAACAAGTTTCATGCAGTTACGAAACGATCCCAAATGCACCCAAATGTAATGAAACGGACCGACACATTAGTTTAGGGTCCAATGGGGTGGATTGGGTGCATTCGTTGCGAAAAATCCCAACATAACTTCATGGCACAAACTTTTGCAATAATTGCTCCAGTTCACCCTGTTTTGCACCGAGTTTCATGCAGTTACAAAACGTTAGAAAATGCACCCAAACATTATGAAGCACACCAAAACATGAGTTTAGGGTCCAATGGGGTGGATCAGGTGCGTTCGTTGCGTAAAATTATAATGTGACATCGTGGCACGAACTTTTGTATTAATTGCACTGGTTCAGTATATTTTGCAACAAGTTTCATGCAGTGACGAAATGATCCCAAATGCACCCAAATACTACGAAACGGACCGAAACATAAGTTTAGGGTCCAATGGGGTGGATTGGGTGCGTTGTTGTGAAAAATCCCGACGTGACTTCCTGCCACGAACTTTTGCATTAATTGCTCAGGTTTGCCCCGTTTTGCACCGAGTTTCATGCAGTTACAAAACTATCCCAAATGCACCCAAACACTATGAAACGCACAAAAAAATGAGTTTAGAGTCTAATGGGGTGGATCAGGTGCGTTGGTTGCGAAAAATTACAACGCGACTTCGTGGCACAAACTTTTGCATTAATTGCACCAGTTCAGTATGTTTTGCACCGAGTTTCATGCAGTTACGAAACGATCCTAAATGCACCCAAATACTACAAAACATATCGAAACAATAGTTTAGGGTCCAATGGGGTGGATCGGGTGCGTCCATTGCGAAAAACCCCGATGTGACTTTGTGGCACAAACGTTGGCATTAAATGCACCAGTTCTACCCGTTTTGCACCGAGTTTCATGCAGTCACGAAATGATCCCAAATGCACCCAAACACTATGAAATGCACCAAAACATAAGTTTAGGGTCCAATGGGGTGGATCTGGTCATTCGTTGTGAAAATCACAACGTGAATTCGTGGCACAAACCTATGTATTAATTGTACCAGTTCAGTATGTTTTGCAACAAGTATCATGCAGTTACGAAACGATCCCAAATGCACCCAAACACAATGAAACACACCAAAACATGACTTTAGGGTCCAATGGGGTGGTTCAGGTGCATTGGTTGCGAAAAATTACAACGCAACTTCGTGGCCCGAACTTTAGCATTAATTGAACCAGTTCAGTATGTTTTACAACAAGTTTCATGCAGTTACGGAACGATCCCAAATGCACCTAAATACTACAAAACAGACCGAAACATTAGTTTAGGGTCCAATGGGGTGGATTGGGTGCATTCATTGTGAAAAATCTTGATGTGACTATGTGGCACGAACTTTTGCATGAATTGCTCCAGTTCACCCTGTTTTGCACCAAGTTTCATGCAGTTACGAAATAATCCCAAATGCACCCAAATACTACAAAACATACTGAAACTTTACTTTAGGGTCCAATGGGGTGGATAGGGTGCGTCCATCGCGAAAAATCCCGATGTGACTTCGTGGCACAAACTTTTGCATTAATTGCACCAATTCACCCCGTTTTGCACCGAGTTTCATGCAGTTACGAAATGATCACAAATGCACCCAAAGACTATGAAACGCACCAAAACATGAGTTTAGGGTCCAATGGGGTGGATCAGGTGTGTTCGTTGCGAAAATTACAACGTGACTTCGTATCACGAACTTATGTATTAATTGCACCAGTTCAGTATGTTTTGCAACAAGTTTCATGCAGTTACGAAACGATCCCAAATGCACCCAAATGCAATGAAACGGACCGACACATTAGTTTAGGGTCCAATGGGGGTGGATTGGGTGCATTCGTTGCGAAAAATCCCAACATAACTTCATGGCACAAACTTTTGCAATAATTGCTCCAGTTCACCCTGTTTTGCACCGAGTTCCATGCAGTTACAAAACGTTAGAAAATGCACCCAAACACTATGAAACACACCAAAACATGAGTTTAGGGTCCAATGGGGTGGATCAGGTGCGTTCGTTGCGTAAAATTATAATGTGACATCGTGGCACGAACTTTTGTATTAATTGCACTGGTTCAGTATATTTTGCAACAAGTTTCATGCAGTGACGAAATGATCCCAAATGCACCCAAATACTACGAAACGGACCGAAACATAAGTTTAGGGTCCAATGGGGTGGATTGGGTGCGTTGTTGTGAAAAATCCCGACGTGCCTTCCTGCCACGAACTTTTGCATTAATTGCTCAGGTTTGCCCTGTTTTGCACCGAGTTTCATGCAGTTACAAAACTATCCCAAATGCGCCCAAACACTATGAAACGCACAAAAAAATGAGTTTAGAGTCTAATGGGGTGGATCAGGTGCGTTGGTTGCGAAAAATTACAACGCGACTTCGTGGCACAAACTTTTGCATTAATTGCACCAGTTCAGTATGTCTTGCAGCAAGTTTCATGCAGTTACAAAATGATCCCAAATGCACCCAAATGCTATGAAACGGACCGACACATTAGTTTAGGGTCCAATGGGGTGGATTGGGTGCATTCGTTGCGAAAAATCCCAACGTAACTTCATGGCACAAACTTTTGCAATAATTGCTCCAGTTCAGTATGTTTTGCACCGTGTTTCATGCAGTTACGAAACGATCCTAAATGCACCCAAATACTACAAAACATATCGAAACATTACTTTAGGGTCCAATGGGGTGGATCGGGTGCGTCCATTGCGAAAAACCCCGATGTGACTTTGTGGCACAAACGTTTGCATTAAATGCACCAGTTCAACCCGTTTTGCACCGAGTTTCGTGCAGTTACGAAATGATCCCAAATGCACCCAAACACTATGAAATGCACCAAAACTTGAGTTTAGGGTCCAATGGGGTGGATCTGGTCGTTCGTTGTGAAAATGACAACGTGAATTCGTGGCACAAACCTATGTATTAATTGTACCAGTTCAGTATGTTTTGCAACAAGTATCATGCAGTTACGAAACGATACCAAATGCACCCAAACACAATGAAACACGCCAAAACATGACTTTAGGGTCCAAGGGGGTGGATCAGGTGCATTGGTTGCGAAAAATTACAACGCTACTTCGTGACACGAACTTTTGCATTAATTGAACCAGTTCAGTATGTTTTACAACAAGTTTCATGCAGTTACGGAACGATCCCAAATGCACCTAAATACTACAAAATGGACCGAAACATTAGTTTAGGGTCCAATGGGGTGGATTGGGTGCATTCATTGTGAAAAATCTTGATGTGACTTTGTGGCACGAACTTTTGCATGAATTGATCCAGTTCACCCTGTTTTGCACCAAGTTTCATGCAGTTACGAAATAATCCCAAATGCACCCAAATACTACAAAACATACTGAAACTTTACTTTAGGGTCCAATGGGGTGGATAGGGTGCGTCCATCGCGAAAAATTCTGATGTGACTTCGTGGCACAAACTTTTGCATTAATTGCACCAATTCACCCCGTTTTGCACCGAGTTTCATGCAGTTACGAAACGATAGAAAATGCACCCAAACACTATGAAACACACCAAAACATGAGTTTAGGGACCAATGGGGTGAATCAGGTGCGTTCGTTGCGTAAAATTACAATGTGACATCGTGGCACAAACTATTGTATTAATTGCACTGGTTCAGTATATTTTGCAACAAGTTTCATGCAGTGATGAAACGATCCCAAATGCACCCAAATACTACGAAACAGACCGAAACATAAGTTTAGGGTCCAATGGGGTGGATTGGGTGCGTTGTTGTGAAAAATCCTGACGTGACTTCCTGGCACGAACTTTTGCATTAATTGCTCATGTTCGCCCCGTTTTGCACCGAGTTTCATGCAGTTACAAAACTATCCCAAATGCGCCCAAACACTATGAAACGCACAAAAAAAAGAGTTTAGGGTCTAATGGGGTGGATCAGGTGCGTTGGTTGCGAAAAATTACAATGCGACTTCGTGGCACAAACTTTTGCATTAATTGCACCAGTTCAGTATGTCTTGCAGCAAGTTTCATGCAGTTACAAAACGATCCCAAATGCACCCAAATGCTATGAAACGGACCGACACATTAGTTTAGGGTCCAATGGGGTGGATTGGGTGCATTCGTTGCGAAAAATCCCAACGTAACTTCATGGCACAAACTTTTGCAATAATTGCTCCAGTTCAGTATGTTTTGCACCGTGTTTCATGCAGTTACGAAATGATCCTAAATGCACCCAAATACTACAAAACATATCGAAACATTACTTTAGGGTCCAATGGGGTGGATCGGGTGCGTCCATTGCGAAAAACCCCGATGTGACTTTGTGGCACAAACGTTTGCATTAAATGCACCAGTTCTACCCGTTTTGCACCGAGTTTCATGCAGTTACGAAATGATCCCAAATGCACCCAAACACTATGAAATGCACCAAAACTTAAGTTTAGGGTCCAATGGGGTGGATCTGGTCATTCATTGTGAAAATCACAACGTGAATTCGTGGCACAAACCTATGTATTAATTGTACCAGTTCAGTATGTTTTGCAACAAGTATCATGCAGTTACGAAACGATCCCAAATGCACCCAAACACAATGAAACACACCAAAACATGACTTTAGGGTCCAATGGGGTGGATCAGGTGCATTGGTTGCGAAAAATTACAACGCAACTTCATGGCCCGAACTTTTGCATTAATTGAACCAGTTCAGTATGTTTTACAACAAGTTTCATGCAGTTACGGAACGATCCTAAATGCACCTAAATACTACAAAACGGACCGAAACATTAGTTTAGGGTCCAATGGGGTGGATTGGGTGCATTCATTGTGAAAAATCTTGATGTGACTTTGTGGCACGAACTTTTGCATGAATTGCTCCAGTTCACCCTGTTTTGCACCAAGTTTCATGCAGTTACGAAATAATCCCAAATGCACCCAAATACTACAAAACATACTGAAACTTTACTTTAGAGTCCAATGGGGTGGATAGGGTGCGTCCATCGCGAAAAATCCCGATGTGACTTCGTGGCACAAACTTTTGCATTAATTGCACCAATTCACCCCGTTTTGCACCGAGTTTCATGCAGTTACGAAAATGATCACAAATGCACCCAAAGACTATGAAACGCACCAAAACATGAGTTTAGGGTCCAATGCGGTGGATTAGGTGTGTTCGTTGTGAAAACTACAACGTGACTTCGTGGCACGAACTTATGTATTAATTGCACCAATTCAGTATGTTTTGCAACAAGTTTCATGCAGTTACAAAATGATCCAAATGCACCCAAATGCTATGAAACGGACCGACACATTTGTTTAGGGTCCAATGGGGTGGAATGGGTGCATTCGTTGCGAAAAATCCCAATGTAACTTCATGGCACAAACTTTTGCATTAATTGCTCCAGTTCACACTGTTTTGCACCGAGTTTCATGTAGTTACGAAACGTTAGAAAATGCACCCAAACACTATGAAACACACCAAAACATGAGTTTAGGGTCCAATGGGGTGGATCAGGTGCGTTCGTTGCGTAAAATTACAATGTGACATCATGGCACGAACTTTTGTATTAATTGCACTGGTTCAGTATATTTTGCAACAAGTTTCATGCAGTGACGAAACGATCCCAAATGCACCCAAATACTACGAAACGGACCGAAACATAAGTTTAGGGTCCAATGGGGTGGATTGGGTGCGTTGTTGTGAAAAATCCCGACGTGACTTCCTGGCACGAACTTTTGCATTAATTGCTCAAGTTCGCCCCGTTTTGCACCGAGTTTCATGCAGTTACAAAACTATCCCAAATGCGCCCGAACACTATGAAACACATCAAAACATGAGTTTAGGGTCTAATGGGGTGGATCAGGTGCGTTGGTTGCGAAAAATTACAACACGACTTCGTGGCACGAACTTTTGCATTAATTGCACCAGTTCAGTATGTCTTGCAACAAGTTTCATGCAGTTACAAAACGATCCCAAATGCACCCAAATGCTATGAAACGGACCGACACATTAGTTTAGGGTCCAATGGGGTGGATTGGGTGCATTCGTTGCGAAAAATCCCAACGTAACTTCATGGCACAAACTTTTGCATTAATTGCTCCAGTTCACCCTGTTTTGCACTGAGTTTCATGCAGTTACGAAACGATAGAAAATGCACCCAAACACTATGAAATACACCAAAACATGAGTTTAGGGACCAATGGGGTGGATCAGGTGCGTTCGTTGCGTAAAATTACAATGTGACATCGTGGCACGAACTATTGTATTAATTGCACTGGTTCAGTATATTTTGAAACAAGTTTCATGCAGTGACGAAACGATCCCAAATGCACCCAAATACTACGAAACGGACCGAAACATAAGTTTAGGGTCCAATGGGGTGGATTGCGTGCGTTGTTGTGAAAAATCCTGACGTGACTTCCTGGCACGAACTTTTGCATTAATTGCTCAAGTTCGCCCCGTTTTGCACCGAGTTTCATGCAGTTACAAAACTATCCCAAATGCGCCCAAACACTATGAAACGCATCAAAACATGAGTTTAGGGTCTAATGGGGTGGATCAGGTGCGTTGGTTGCGAAAAATTACAACACGACTTCGTGGCACGAACTTTTGCATTAATTGCACCAGTTCAGTATGTCTTGCAACAAGTTTCATGCAGTTACAAAACGATCCCAAATGCACCCAAACACTATGAAACGCACCAAAACATGAGTTTAGGTCCAATGGGGTGGATCAGGTTCATTTGCTGGGAAAAATTACAATGTGACTTCGTGGCACGAACTTTTGCATTAATTGCACCAGTTCAGTATGTTTTGCACCGAGTTTCATGCAGTTATGAAACGATCCTAAATGCACCCAAATACTACAAAACATATCGAAACATTACTTTAGGGTCCAATGGGGTGGATCGGGTGCGTCCATTGCGAAAAACCCCGATGTGACTTTGTGGCACAAACGTTTGCATTAAATGCACCAGTTCTACCCGTTTTGCACCGAGTTTCATGCAGTTACGAAATGATCCCAAATGCACCCAAACACTATGAAATGCACCAAAACTTAAGTTTAGGGTCCAATGGGGTGGATCTGGTCATTCATTGTGAAAATCACAACGTGAATTCGTGGCACAAACCTATGTATTAATTGTATCAGTTCAGTATGTTTTGCAACAAGTATCATGCAGTTACGAAACGATCCCAAATGCACCCAAACACAATGAAACACACCAAAACATGACTTTAGGGTCCAATGGGGTGGATCAGGTGCATTGGTTGTGAAAAATTACAACGCAACTTCGTGGCCCGAACTTTTGCATTAATTGAACCAGTTCAGTATGTTTTACAACAAGTTTCATGCAGTTACGGAACAGTCCCAAATGCACCTAAATACTACAAAACGGACCGAAACATTAGTTTAGGGTCCAATGGGGTGGATTGGGTGCATTCATTGTGAAAAATCTTGATGTGACTTTGTGGCACGAACTTTTGCATGAATTGCTCCAGTTCACCCTGTTTTGCACCAAGTTTCATGCAGTTACGAAATAAACCCAAATGCACCCAAATACTACAAAACATACTGAAACTTTACTTTAGGGTCCAATGGGGTGGATAGGGTGCGTCCATCGCGAAAAATCCCGATGTGACTTCGTGGCACAAACTTTTGCATTAATTGCACCAATTCACCCCGTTTTGCACCGAGTTTCATGCAGTTACGAAATGATCACAAATGCACCCAAAGACTATGAAACGCACCAAAACATGAGTTTAGGGTCCAATGGGGTGGATTAGGTGTGTTCGTTGTGAAAATTACAACGTGACTTCGTGGCACGAACTTATGTATTAATTGCACCAATTCAGTATGTTTTGCAACAAGTTTCATGCAGTTACAAAATGATCCAAATGCACCCAAATGCTATGAAACGGACCGACACATTTGTTTAGGGTCCAATGGGGTGGATTGGGTGCATTCGTTGCGAAAAATCCCAATGTAACTTCATGGCACAAACTTTTGCATTAATTGCTCCAGTTCACACTATTTTGCACCGAGTTTCATGTAGTTACGAAACGTTAGAAAATGCACCCAAACACTATGAAACACACCAAAACATGAGTTTAGGGTCCAATGGGGTGGATCAGGTGCGTTCGTTGCGTAAAATTACAATGTGACATCATGGCACGAACTTTTATATTAATTGCACTGGTTCAGTATATTTTGCAACAAGTTTCATGCACTGACGAAATGATCCCAAATGCACCCAAATACTACGAAACGGACCGAAACATAAATTTAGGGTCCAATGGGGTGGATTGGGTGCGTTGTTGTGAAAAATCCCGATGTGACTTCCTGGCACGAACTTTTGCATTAATTGCTCAAGTTCGCCCCGTTTTGCACCGAGTTTCATGCAGTTACAAAACTATCCCAAATGCGCCCAAACACTATGAAACGCACAAAAAAATGAGTTTAGGGTCTAATGGGGTGGATCAGGTGCGTTGGTTGTGAAAAATTACAACACGACTTCGTGGCACGAACTTTTGCATTAATTGCACCAGTTTAGTATGTCTTGCAACAAGTTTCATGCAGTTACAAAACGATACCAAATGCACCCAAACACTATGAAACGTACCAAAACATGAGTTTAGGGTCCAATGGGGTGGATCTGGTTCATTTGCTGATAAAAATTACAATGTGACTTCGTGGCACGAACTTTTGCATTAATTGCACCAGTTCAGTATGTTTTGCACCGTGTTTCATGCAGTTACGAAATGATCCTAAATGCACCCAAATACTACAAAACATATCGAAACATTACTTTAGGGTCCAATGGGGTGGATCGGGTGCGTCCATTGCGAAAAACCCCGATGTGACTTTGTGGCACAAACGTTTGCATTAAATGCACCAGTTCTACCCGTTTTGCACCGAGTTTCATGCAGTTACGAAATGATCCCAAATGCACCCAAACACTATGAAATGCACCAAAACTTAAGTTTAGGGTCCAATGGGGTGGATCTGGTCATTCATTGTGAAAATCACAACGTGAATTCGTGGCACAAACCTATGTATTAATTGTATCAGTTCAGTATGTTTTGCAACAAGTATCATGCAGTTACGAAACGATCCCAAATGCACCCAAACACAATGAAACACACCAAAACATGACTTTAGGGTCCAATGGGGTGGATCAGGTGCATTGGTTGCGAAAAATTACAACGCAACTTCGTGGCCCGAACTTTTGCATTAATTGAACCAGTTCAGTATGTTTTACAACAAGTTTCATGCAGTTACGGAACAGTCCCAAATGCACCTAAATACTACAAAACGGACCGAAACATTAGTTTAGGGTCCAATGGGGTGGATTGGGTGCATTCATTGTGAAAAATCTTGATGTGACTTTGTGGCACGAACTTTTGCATGAATTGCTCCAGTTCACCCTGTTTTGCACCAAGTTTCATGCAGTTACGAAATAAACCCAAATGCACCCAAATACTACAAAACATAGTGAAACTTTACTTTAGGGTCCAATGGGGTGGATAGGGTGCGTCCATCGCGAAAAATCCCGATGTGACTTCGTGGCACAAACTTTTGCATCAATTGCACCAATTCACCCCGTTTTGCACCGAGTTTCATGCAGTTACGAAATGATCACAAATGCACCCAAAGACTATGAAACGCACCAAAACATGAGTTTAGGGTCCAATGGGGTGGATTAGGTGTGTTCATTGTGAAAATTACAACGTGACTTCGTGGCACGAACTTATGTATTAATTGCACCAATTCAGTATGTTTTGCAACAAGTTTCATGCAGTTACAAAATGATCCAAATGCACCCAAATGCTATGAAACGGACCGACACATTTGTTTAGGGTCCAATGGGGTGGATTGGGTGCATTCGTTGCGAAAAATCCCAATGTAACTTCATGGCACAAACTTTTGCATTAATTGCTCCAGTTCACACTATTTTGCACCGAGTTTCATGTAGTTACGAAACGTTAGAAAATGCACCCAAACACTATGAAACACACCAAAACATGAGTTTAGGGTCCAATGGGGTGGATCAGGTGCGTTCGTTGCGTAAAATTACAATGTGACATCATGGCACGAACTTTTATATTAATTGCACTGGTTCAGTATATTTTGCAACAAGTTTCATGCACTGACGAAATGATCCCAAATGCACCCAAATACTACGAAACGGACCGAAACATAAATTTAGGGTCCAATGGGGTGGATTGGGTGCGTTGTTGTGAAAAATCCCGATGTGACTTCCTGGCACGAACTTTTGCATTAATTGCTCAAGTTCGCCCCGTTTTGCACCGAGTTTCATGCAGTTACAAAACTATCCCAAATGCGCCCAAACACTATGAAACGCACAAAAAAATGAGTTTAGGGTCTAATGGGGTGGATCAGGTGCGTTGGTTGTGAAAAATTACAACACGACTTCGTGGCACGAACTTTTGCATTAATTGCACCAGTTTAGTATGTCTTGCAACAAGTTTCATGCAGTTACAAAACGATACCAAATGCACCCAAACACTATGAAACGTACCAAAACATGAGTTTAGGGTCCAATGGGGTGGATCTGGTTCATTTGCTGATAAAAATTACAATGTGACTTCGTGGCACGAACTTTTGCATTAATTGCACCAGTTCAGTATGTTTTGCACCGTGTTTCATGCAGTTACGAAATGATCCTAAATGCACCCAAATACTACAAAACATATCGAAACATTACTTTAGGGTCCAATGGGGTGGATCGGGTGCGTCCATTGCGAAAAACCCCGATGTGACTTTGTGGCACAAACGTTTGCATTAAATGCACCAGTTCTACCCGTTTTGCACCGAGTTTCATGCAGTTACGAAATGATCCCAAATGCACCCAAACACTATGAAATGCACCAAAACTTAAGTTTAGGGTCCAATGGGGTGGATCTGGTCATTCATTGTGAAAATCACAACGTGAATTCGTGGCACAAACCTATGTATTAATTGTATCAGTTCAGTATGTTTTGCAACAAGTATCATGCAGTTACGAAACGATCCCAAATGCACCCAAACACAATGAAACACACCAAAACATGACTTTAGGGTCCAATGGGGTGGATCAGGTGCATTGGTTGCGAAAAATTACAACGCAACTTCGTGGCCCGAACTTTTGCATTAATTGAACCAGTTCAGTATGTTTTACAACAAGTTTCATGCAGTTACGGAACAGTCCCAAATGCACCTAAATACTACAAAACGGACCGAAACATTAGTTTAGGGTCCAATGGGGTGGATTGGGTGCATTCATTGTGAAAAATCTTGATGTGACTTTGTGGCACGAACTTTTGCATGAATTGCTCCAGTTCACCCTGTTTTGCACCAAGTTTCATGCAGTTACGAAATAAACCCAAATGCACCCAAATACTACAAAACATAGTGAAACTTTACTTTAGGGTCCAATGGGGTGGATAGGGTGCGTCCATCGCGAAAAATCCCGATGTGACTTCGTGGCACAAACTTTTGCATCAATTGCACCAATTCACCCCGTTTTGCACCGAGTTTCATGCAGTTACGAAATGATCACAAATGCACCCAAAGACTATGAAACGCACCAAAACATGAGTTTAGGGTCCAATGGGGTGGATTAGGTGTGTTCGTTGTGAAAATTACAACGTGACTTCGTGGCACGAACTTATGTATTAATTGCACCAATTCAGTATGTTTTGCAACAAGTTTCATGCAGTTACAAAATGATCCAAATGCACCCAAATGCTATGAAACGGACCGACACATTTGTTTAGGGTCCAATGGGGTGGATTGGGTGCATTCGTTGCGAAAAATCCCAATGTAACTTCATGGCACAAACTTTTGCATTAATTGCTCCAGTTCACACTATTTTGCACCGAGTTTCATGTAGTTACGAAACGTTAGAAAATGCACCCAAACACTATGAAACACACCAAAACATGAGTTTAGGGTCCAATGGGGTGGATCAGGTGCGTTCGTTGCGTAAAATTACAATGTGACATCATGGCACGAACTTTTATATTAATTGCACTGGTTCAGTATATTTTGCAACAAGTTTCATGCACTGACGAAATGATCCCAAATGCACCCAAATACTACGAAACGGACCGAAACATAAATTTAGGGTCCAATGGGGTGGATTGGGTGCGTTGTTGTGAAAAATCCCGATGTGACTTCCTGGCACGAACTTTTGCATTAATTGCTCAAGTTCGCCCCGTTTTGCACCGAGTTTCATGCAGTTACAAAACTATCCCAAATGCGCCCAAACACTATGAAACGCACAAAAAAATGAGTTTAGGGTCTAATGGGGTGGATCAGGTGCGTTGGTTGTGAAAAATTACAACACGACTTCGTGGCACGAACTTTTGCATTAATTGCACCAGTTTAGTATGTCTTGCAACAAGTTTCATGCAGTTACAAAACGATACCAAATGCACCCAAACACTATGAAACGTACCAAAACATGAGTTTAGGGTCCAATGGGGTGGATCTGGTTCATTTGCTGATAAAAATTACAATGTGACTTCGTGGCACGAACTTTTGCATTAATTGCACCAGTTCAGTATGTTTTGCACCGTGTTTCATGCAGTTACGAAATGATCCTAAATGCACCCAAATACTACAAAACATATCGAAACATTACTTTAGGGTCCAATGGGGTGGATCGGGTGCGTCCATTGCGAAAAACCCCGATGTGACTTTGTGGCACAAACGTTTGCATTAAATGCACCAGTTCTACCCGTTTTGCACCGAGTTTCATGCAGTTACGAAATGATCCCAAATGCACCCAAACACTATGAAATGCACCAAAACTTAAGTTTAGGGTCCAATGGGGTGGATCTGGTCATTCATTGTGAAAATCACAACGTGAATTCGTGGCACAAACCTATGTATTAATTGTATCAGTTCAGTATGTTTTGCAACAAGTATCATGCAGTTACGAAACGATCCCAAATGCACCCAAACACAATGAAACACACCAAAACATGACTTTAGGGTCCAATGGGGTGGATCAGGTGCATTGGTTGCGAAAAATTACAACGCAACTTCGTGGCCCGAACTTTTGCATTAATTGAACCAGTTCAGTATGTTTTACAACAAGTTTCATGCAGTTACGGAACAGTCCCAAATGCACCTAAATACTACAAAACGGACCGAAACATTAGTTTAGGGTCCAATGGGGTGGATTGGGTGCATTCATTGTGAAAAATCTTGATGTGACTTTGTGGCACGAACTTTTGCATGAATTGCTCCAGTTCACCCTGTTTTGCACCAAGTTTCATGCAGTTACGAAATAAACCCAAATGCACCCAAATACTACAAAACATAGTGAAACTTTACTTTAGGGTCCAATGGGGTGGATAGGGTGCGTCCATCGCGAAAAATCCCGATGTGACTTCGTGGCACAAACTTTTGCATCAATTGCACCAATTCACCCCGTTTTGCACCGAGTTTCATGCAGTTACGAAATGATCACAAATGCACCCAAAGACTATGAAACGCACCAAAACATGAGTTTAGGGTCCAATGGGGTGGATTAGGTGTGTTCGTTGTGAAAATTACAACGTGACTTCGTGGCACGAACTTATGTATTAATTGCACCAATTCAGTATGTTTTGCAACAAGTTTCATGCAGTTACAAAATGATCCAAATGCACCCAAATGCTATGAAACGGACCGACACATTTGTTTAGGGTCCAATGGGGTGGATTGGGTGCATTCGTTGCGAAAAATCCCAATGTAACTTCATGGCACAAACTTTTGCATTAATTGCTCCAGTTCACACTATTTTGCACCGAGTTTCATGTAGTTACGAAACGTTAGAAAATGCACCCAAACACTATGAAACACACCAAAACATGAGTTTAGGGTCCAATGGGGTGGATCAGGTGCGTTCGTTGCGTAAAATTACAATGTGACATCATGGCACGAACTTTTGTATTAATTGCACTGGTTCAGTATATTTTGCAACAAGTTTCATGCAGTGACGAAATGATCCCAAATGCACCCAAATACTACGAAACGGACCGAAACATAAATTTAGGGTCCAATGGGGTGGATTGGGTGCGTTGTTGTGAAAAATCCCGACGTGACTTCCTGGCACGAACTTTTGCATTAATTGCTCAAGTTCGCCCCGTTTTGCACCGAGTTTCATGCAGTTACAAAACTATCCCAAATGCGCCCAAACACTATGAAACGCACAAAAAAATGAGTTTAGGGTCTAATGGGGTGGATCAGGTGCGTTGGTTGTGAAAAATTACAACACGACTTCGTGGCACGAACTTTTGCATTAATTGCACCAGTTTAGTATGTCTTGCAACAAGTTTCATGCAGTTACAAAACGATACCAAATGCACCCAAACACTATGAAACGTACCAAAACATGAGTTTAGGGTCCAATGGGGTGGATCTGGTTCATTTGCTGGGAAAAATTACAATGTGACTTCGTGGCACGAACTTTTGCATTATTTGCACCAGTTCAGTATGTTTTGCACCGTGTTTCATGCAGTTACGAAATGATTCTAAATGCACCCAAATACTACAAAACATATCGAAACATTACTTTAGGGTCCAATGGGGTGGATCGGGTGCGTCCATTGCGAAAAAACCCCGATGTGACTTTGTGGCACAAACGTTTGCATTAAATGCACCAGTTCAACCCGTTTTGCACCGAGTTTCATGCAGTTACGAAATGATCCCAAATGCACCCAAACACTATGAAATGCACCAAAACTTGAGTTTAGGGTCCAATGGGGTGGATCTGGTCGTTCGTTGTGAAAATCACAACGTGAATTCGTGGCACAAACCTATGTATTAATTGTACCAGTTCAGTATGTTTTGCAACAAGTATCATGCAGTTACGAAACGATCCCAAATGCACCCAAACACAATGAAACACACCAAAACATGACTTTAGGGTCCAAGGGGGTGGATCAGGTGCATTGGTTGCGAAAAATTACAACGCTACTTCGTGGCACGAACTTTTGCATTAATTGAACCAGTTCAGTATGTTTTACAACAAGTTTCATGCAGTTACGGAACGATCCCCAATGCACCTAAATACTACAAAATGGACCGAAACATTAGTTTAGGGTCCAATGGGGTGGATTGGGTGCATTCATTGTGAAAAATCTTGATGTGACTTTGTGGCACGAACTTTTGCATGAATTGATCCAGTTCACCCTGTTTTGCACCAAGTTTCATGCAGTTACGAAATAATCCCAAATGCACCCAAATACTACAAAACATACTGAAACTTTACTTTAGGGTCCAATGGGGTGGATAGGGTGCGTCCATCGTGAAAAATCCCGATGTGACTTCGTGGCACAAACTTTTGCATTAATTGCACCAATTCACCCCGTTTTGCACCGAGTTTCATGCAGTTACGAAACGATAGAAAATGCACCCAAACACTATGAAACACACCAAAACATGAGTTTAGGGACCAATGGGGTGGATCAGTTGTTTTCGTTGCGTAAAATTACAATGTGACATCATGGCACAAACTATTGTATTAATTGCACTGGTTCAGTATATTTTGCAACAAGTTTCATGCAGTGACGAAACGATCCCAAATGCACCCAAATACTACGAAACAGACCGAAACATAAGTTTAGGGTCCAATGGGGTGGATTGGGTGCGTTGTTGTGAAAATCCTGACGTGACTTCCTGGCACGAACTTTTGCATTAATTGATCAAGTTCGCCTCGTTTTGCACCGAGTTCATGCAGTTACAAAACTATCCCAAATGCGCCCAAACACTATGAAATGCATCAAAACATGAGTTTAGGGTCTAATGGGGTGGATCAGGTGCGTTGGTTGTGAAAAATTACAACACGACTTCGTGGCACGAACTTTTGCATTAATTGCACCAGTTCAGTATGTCTTGCAACAAGTTTCATGCAGTTACAAAACGATCCCAAATGCACCCAAACACTATGAAACGCACCAAAACTTGAGTTTAGGGTCCAATGGAGTGGATCAGGTTCATTTGCTGGGAAAAATTACAATGTGACTTCGTGGCACGAACTTTTGCATTAATTGCACCAGTTCAGTATGTTTTGCACCGAGTTTCATGCAGTTACGAAACGATCCTAAATGCACCCAAATACTACAAAACATATCGAAACATTACTTTAGGGTCCAATGGGGTGGATTGGGTGCGTCTATTACGAAAAACCCCGATGTGACTTTGTGGCACAAACGTTTGCATTAAATGCACCAGTTCTACCCGTTTTGCACCGAGTTTCATGCAGTTATGAAATGATCCCAAATGCACCCAAACACTATGAAATGCACCAAAACTTAAGTTTAGGGTCCAATGGGGTGGATCTGGTCATTCGTTGTGAAAATCATAACGTGAATTCGTGGCATAAACCTATGTATTAATTGTACCAGTTCAGTATGTTTTGCAACAAGTATCATGCAGTTACGAAACGATCCCAAATGCACCCAAACACAATGAAACACACCAAAACATGACTTTAGGGTCCAATGGGGTGGATCAGGTGCATTGGTTGTGAAAAATTACAACGCAACTTCGTGGCCCGAACTTTTGCATTAATTGAACCAGTTCAGTATGTTTTACAACAAGTTTCATGCAGTTACGGAACGATCCCAAATGCACCTAAATACTACAAAACGGATCGAAACATTAGTTTAGAGTCCAATGGGGTGGATTAGGTGCATTCATTGTGAAAAATCTTGATGTGACTTTGTGGCACGAACTTTTGCATGAATTGCTCCAGTTCACCCTGTTTTGCACCAAGTTTCATGCAGTTATGAAATAATCCCAAATGCACCCAAATACTACAAAACATACTGAAACTTTACTTTAGGGTCCAATGGGGTGGATAGGGTGCGTCCATCGCGAAAAATCCCGATGTGACTTCGTGGCACAAACTTTTGCATTAATTGCACCAATTCACCCCGTTTTGCACCGAGTTTCATGCAGTTACGAAATGATCACAAATGCACCCAAAGACTATGAAACGCACCAAAACATGAGTTTAGGGTCCAATGGGGTGGATCAGGTGTGTTCGTTGCGAAAATTACAACGTGACTTCGTGGCACGAACTTATGTATTAATTGCACCAATTCAGTATGTTTTGCAACAAGTTTCATGCAGTTACGAAATGACCCAAATGCACCCAAATGCTATGAAACGGACCGACACATTTGTTTAGGGTCCAATGGGGTGGATTGGGTGCATTCGTTGCGAAAAATCCCAATGTAACTTCATGGCACAAACTTTTGCATTAATTGCTCCAGTTCACACTGTTTTGCACCGAGTTTCATGCAGTTATGAAACGTTAGAAAATGCACCCAAACACTATGAAACACACCAAAACATGAGTTTAGGGTCCAATGGGGTGGATCAGGTGCGTTCGTTGCGTAAAATTACAATGTGACATCGTGCCACGAACTTTTGTATTAATTGCACTGGTTCAGTATATTTTGCAACAAGTTTCATGCAGTGACGAAACGATCCCAAATGCACCCAAATACTACGAAACGGACCGAAACATAAGTTTAGGGTCCAATGGGGTGGATTGGGTGCGTTGTTGTGAAAAATCCCGACGTGACTTCCTGGCACAAACTTTTGCATTAATTGCTCAAGTTCGCCCCGTTTTGCACCGAGTTTCATGCAGTTACAAAACTATCCCAAATGCGCCTAAACACTATGAAACGCACAAAAAATGAGTTTAGGGTCTAATGGGGTGGATCAGGTGCGTTGGTTACGAAAAATTACAACGCGACTTCGTGGCACGAACTTTTTGCATTAATTGCACCAGTTCAGTATGTCTTGCAACAAGTTTCATGCAGTTACAAAACGATCCCAAATGCACCCAAACACTATGAAACCCACCAAAACATGAGTTTAGGGTCCAATGGGGTGGATCAGGTTCGTTTGCTGGGAAAAATTACAATGTGACTTCGTGGCACGAACTTTTGCATTAATTGCACCAGTTCAGTATGTTTTGCACCGAGTTTCATGCAGTTACGAAATGATCCTAAATGCACCAAAATACTACAAAACATATCGAAACATTACTTTAGGGTCCAATGGGGTGGATCGGGTGCGTCCATTGCGAGAAATCCTGAAGTGAGTTCGCGGCACGAACTTTTGCATTAATTGCACCAGTTCAGCCCGTTTTGCACCGAGTTTCATGCAGTTACGAAATGAACCCAAATGCACCCAAACACTATGAAACGTACCAAAACATGAGTTTAGGGTCCAATGGGGTGGATTGGGTGCATTCGTTGTGAAAAATCCCAACGTGAGTTTGTGGCACAAACTTTTGCATTAATTGCACCAGTTCACCCCGTTTTTCACCGAGTTTCATGCAGTTATGAAACGATCCCAAATGCACCCAAACACTATTAACGGCACCAAAACATGAGTTTAGGGTCCAATGGGGTGGATCAGGTGTGTTTGTTGTGATGGAACCCGCTGGGGTTTACTCCCGATCTTTCGATGAGAGTGGGGGATAACTCGATTTGAGGAGGATCGACGTTGTGCTGCCCGACTACAACACCACAAGGGCTGCGCTGCGCCTTAGCGACAGTTACACCGCCTCCAATTTGTGTTGTTCTTGCTGTGCCAAGAACAACCTTGAACCTGCAAGCAATTCGAAGAACAAGCAAGAACAAGTGGACAAGCAAACAGCACACAGACCTTGCCCAAAGGATAAATCTGATACACACGAAGTTGGGGTTCTGAATCAAGCAAATCGGGTGGTCTAATCGACACACGCGTTTACAATGAAGTAGCAGTAGCTAAACTTACAACCAAACAAAACCCAGGTCTCAAATGGTGGCTGCTGGTAGTTTATATAGGTGGGGGAGCAGCCAAGAGGCGTGGGGGGGTGTAAACCCTAACATAAAATGGGCCCCTAGTGGGCTGAACTAGATACAAGGGCCTCAGCCCAAGACTGGAAGACTAAACGTCATTTTGGCGATTCTGCTTAGCTCCTTTGGAATTTCATCTTGAGGTTGGATCCATATGAAAGTAGACTGCAGGAGCTTTCCAACAAGTGCTCATGGGCTTCAAACAATATACGGAGCTAAGAGTTATGGCCTTCCGAAGTTGTCCCTTCCTGGAGGTCCGAACTGGTATGGTCCGATCTGATCATCCACACTCGCTTTCTTGTCGTGTTTGCTCTCCCTCCAATCTGGTTCATGTCCCAAGTTCCTAAGAATAAGAAAAGCATCACAAGAATTTAGTAGTACCCCATTCATGGATGATGGTTTATGGACAGCGAGGAACGAGTTTACCTGATAATTTAGCTCTCGTGCACGAGCTCTTGTCATTGGTCCTTGCTGCGTAGTAGGCATGGGTGTATCGTTGGGAGGGATGTCCTCATCATCCTCCCCTTCTTGCATTTGAGTCGTCCTCGACTCAAGTTCATCTTCCTCACCCAAATATGGTTTCAAATCTGCAATGTTAAATGTGGGGCTAACCCCAAAATCTGTAGGCAACTCAAGTTTGTATGCATTATCATTGATCTTAGCTACAACTTTAAAAGGGCCATCAGCTCTCGGAAGCAACTTTGACTTCCTCAAATCAGGAAACCGATCCTTTCTCAAGTGCAGCCAAACCAAATCACCTGGTTCAAAAGTGACATGCTTCTTTCCTCTGCTACCAGCAAGTTTATATTTAGCATTTATGGTTTCTATGTTCTCCTTTGTGGTCTCATGCATTTTCAACATCAACTCACCACGTTGTTTAGCATCAAAATTCAATCTCTCAGAAGTTGGTAGAGGCAGCAAATCAATAGGGGCTCGAGGCACAAAACCATAAACAATCTCAAAAGGGCTCTTTTTAGTAGTAGAATGTTGTGAACGGTTGTAAGCAAACTCAACATGAGGCAAACATTCTTCCCACATTTTTATGTTCTTTTTCAAAATAGCCCTAAGCATGGTAGATAAAGTTCTATTCACAACCTCAGTTTGTCCATCAGTTTGGGGATGACATGTAGTGGAAAATAGCAGCTTAGTACCTAATTTATCCCACAAAGTTCTCCAAAAATGACTAAGAAATTTTGCATCACGATCTGAAACAATTGTGTTTGGCACACCATGCAAACGAACAATTTCACGAAAGAACAAATCAGCAACATGAGTAGCATCATCGGTCTTATGACATGGTATGAAATGTGCCATCTTAGAAAATCTATCCACAACCACAAAAACACTATCCCTCCCCTTCTTTGTTCTAGGCAGTCCTAAAACAAAGTCCATTGAAATATCCTCCCATGGTGCATTAGGAACAGGTAGAGGAATGTACAAGCCATGAGGATTAAGGCGTGACTTAGCTTTTTGGCATGTTGTGCAGCGAGCAACAAATCTCTCCACGTCCCTCCGCATCTTGGGCCAAAAGAAATGATTAGCAAGGATGTTTTCTGTCTTCTTCACACCAAAGTGTCCCATCAGCCCTCCTCCATGTGCTTCCTGTAGTAATAACAAACGCACGGAGCTAGCTGGAATGCATAGCTTGTTAGCTCTAAAAATAAACCCATCAGTTAGGACAAATTTGTTCCAAGTTTTCCCCTCCTTACAGTTCAGCAACACATCCTTAAAATCATCATCATGAGCATATTGTGCTTTAATCGTTTCCAAGCCGAAAATTTTGCAATCAAGTTGGGACAGCATAGTGTAACGCCTAGACAAAGCATCAGCAATGACATTCTCCTTCCCTTTCTTGTGTTTGATGACATAAGGGAAAGATTCAATGAATTCAACCCATTTAGCATGCCTACGATTTAGTTTTGCTTGACTTCGAATGTGTTTTAAGGACTCATGATCAGAATGTATAACAAACTCTTTGGGCCACAAATAATGCTGCCAAGTTTCCAAAGTTCGAACTAAAGCAAGCAATTCCTTATCGTAAGTAGAATAGTTCAAGCTAGGTCCACTCAATTTCTCACTGAAATATGCTACAGGCTTACCATCTTGCAGTAGCACGCCACCCAACCCAATTCCACTAGCATCACATTCAAGTTCAAATGTTTTATTGAAATCTGGAAGTTGGAGCAAGGGTGCATGAGTTAACTTATCTTTGAGCATGCTGAAAGCATCCTGTTGAGCTGCAGCCCAAGTGAAGGTTGTACCCTTCTTAGTGAGTTCATGCAATGGGGCTGCAATGGTGCTAAAGTTCTTCACAAAGCGATGATAAAATCCAGCAAGTCCTAGAAAGCTTCGCACTTGGGTGACCGTTGTGGGAACTGGCCAGCTGTGTATGGCTTCAACCTTGGCTTGATCGACTTGAATTCCCTGCGGTGTCACAACATAGCCAAGAAAAGAGACTCGATCTGTGCAAAAGGTGCACTTCTCAAGGTTACCAAACAAACGTGCATCACGGAGAGCATCCAAAACAGCACGCAAATGATCAAGATGGTCTTCTAGTGATTTGCTATAGATCAGAATGTCATCAAAATATACCACAACAAATCTACCAATGAAAGCGCGTAAAACTTCATTCATTAATCTCATGAAAGTGCTGGGTGCATTAGTGAGACCAAAAGGCATGACTAACCACTCATATAGACCGAATTTAGTTTTAAATGCTGTTTTCCATTCATCTCCTAACTTCATGCGAATCTGGTGGTAACCACTACGCAAATCAATTTTCGAGAACACAATTGAGCCACTCAATTCATCAAGCATATCATCTAGCCTAGGGATAGGATGACGATATCTGATTGTTATGTTATTAATTGCTCGGCAATCTACACACATGCGCCAAGATCCATCTTTCTTAGGAACCAAAAGGACAGGAACAGTGCAGGGGCTCAGAGACTCACGCACGTAACCTTTGTCAAGCAATTCTTGCACTTGGCGCTGAATTTCTTTAGTTTCTTCAGGGTTGGTCCTGTATGGTGTACGATTGGGCAAGGAGGCCCCGGGAATAAGGTCAATCTGGTGCTCAATCCCATGAATTGGTGGCAGCCCCGGTGGCACCTCCTTTGGAAAAACATCAGCATACTCCTGCAAAAGGTTAGTGACAACAGGGGGCAAGGAAAGAGGTATGTCCTGAAGTGAAAACAAGGTTTGTTTGCAAATCAAGGCATAGCAAACAGCAGTGGTAGCATCAATCTCATCCAAATCAGATTTAGTAGCAATGAAACATGCCCCTTTCAGCTTGATCTCATTTCTGTTACCATGAACAGATTTGGCACTTCTCTTTTTGTGCTTCTCAAGTTCATTGGCCACAATCTGATTTTCACTTTTAACCTGTTCCTGATTCTTCATTTTACTAGCTCTAGTAAGTTCATCTTTTAAAATTGCTTCAGGAGACATTGGATGCAACACAATCCTTTTATCATGGTATTGGAAGGAATACTGATTTGATTTACCATGATGCATAGAATCTTTATCAAATTGCCATGGCCTTCCTAGCAGAATACTACATGCTTGCATTGGCACAACATCACATTCAACAACATCTTTATAGGATCCGATGGCAAGATTAATTCGCACAAGTTTTGTTACCTTTGCCTTACCAGTGTTATTCAGCCATTGAATGCAATATGGATGCGGGTGTGGTTGGGTGGTAAGTGCAAGCTTCTCCACCATGTCGCTGCTGGCCAAGTTGTTGCAGCTACCTCCATCGATGATCACTCGACACGAACGCTCTTTGATGACACACTTTGTTTGGAATAATGTGTGCCGCTGATTTTGCTCCGCTTTCTCCATTTGTGCGCTCAGCACACGCTGCACAATTAGGCTCTCATAGCGGTCGGCTTCAGCTGCATTAATATGTTCTTCCGAGCAGCCCTCACTTCCTGCATGGTCAGCCGCAAGCAATGCAAGTATATCTTCTTCAAGTTCACTAGTAGATGAGTACTCACCATCATTTTTGACCACCAAAACACGCTTGCTTGGGCAGTCACGCATGACATGTCCAAATCCCTTGCAGCGGTGGCACTGAACATCTCTTGTTCTACCTGTGGATGCCACCGATGAAGTGGTTGCAGCAGGTTTTTGCGTTGTCTTTGCTGCTGAATTTGCAGGGTTGTCACGAGGCTAGTCGCTAGAAGGTGGGGCTGCTATTCGAGCTGACGATGAATAAGGTGCAGCAGCACGTCCAGTTGATGGAATGCTTGAGCGGGGCTGTGTGGAAAAATTCCTCCCTGCAGAAATGTTAGTCCTGGTACTTTTACGTCGTCCCTGCACTTCCCTTTCAGCTTTGCAAGCAAGATGGAACAAACGGGTTATGTTAGTGTACTCATTATAAGCAAGGATGTCCCGAATTTCCCGGTTTAACCCGCCCAAAAATCTAGCCATAGCAGGTTCCACATCCTCCTCTAAATTGCAGCGTAGCATGCCCATTTGCAGCTCTTGATAGTATTCTTCTACACTTTTAGTACCTTGTTTTAACTGCTGCAGCTGGTTTAAAAGATCACGTGCATAGTAAGATGGAACAAATCTAGCCCTCATGATCCATTTCAAAGCATCCCAAGTTTGTGGCATGTTATTAGGATTTTTCTTGCCATGTTCTATCCACCAAGCGGAAGCAAAATCAGTGAATTCACTAGTTGCAGCCCTAACACATGCATTTTCAGGAAAATCATGACAAGTAAACTTTTGTTCAACAGCCATCTCCCAAGTAAGATAAGCATCCGGATCATATTTACCATCAAAAGAGGGTATCTTAAATTTTATCTTACTAAAAGCAATGTCATTGTTATGTACCTCATGTGGACGCTGTCCACCCATACCTCGACGGTTACGACGTAGACGTCGCTGGGCTTGATCCTCAACTTCGGTGTCAGCAGCATAATCAGCACCTGAAATTTTCTGCGCCGTCATCATTCTCTTGGCCACGTCCTCTATGCTGATCATTCATCTTCGCGTGGAGCTCATCAAAGCGCCTTAGAAGAGCAGCGAGACTCTTGTCCACGCGAGCAACCGTCGTCTCCAAACCTGCAAGCTTGGTGTTGTTGGAAATCTGTGCGACCTCCATTTGCCCAATCTTCTCATTTATCACCTGCAAATCATTATCAATTCCCAAGGTGTACTCCCTCACTTGGCTTTTGAAAATGCTGTACGATGCCTTTGGTGCGAGGTGTAAGCAGGCCTCCACCATCCTCATCCTCACTCCCTGCACCTGCCATGGTTAGCTTGCAGCAAACAAAGTCACAAGAAGTTGCCTACCAACTAAAGGAAATAGGTGGTGGAACACTATATGTTCACTCACACTTGTCCATTCAAGTTCTTACATGTTCTTACCAAGCAAGGTAGGAGGTGTCGGCAGCCAGCAAGAACAACACAAATGGTTACACAAGCACAACCTCGTGATGTAGTAGATAATTTGTAGAGCTATAGGTGGCTGCAAACAAAACAAATCAAGGTACAGCTAGAACCACATTAGTCAAAGCAAGTTGAATAGACATTCATTGATGGTCCTATGCTGGTCCTAGTGCCAAATCAAGCTAGAGACGTGAGCCTGAACACAAATGTTGTCACACACCAAGACAGCAAGGAATGCAAGAAAACAACAGCTCTATTCCCTTCACTTTTTTTTCTCTTCTCTTCTCTTTCTTTTTTTTTTGCTCTTTCTTTTTCAGGGGCTAAAACTCTTTTGAAATCCCAACAACCCAAACAAAGGGATTGCTGCACACAACTCCTTTGAAATCAGTTCCAACGTCTCAACTTTCAGACAGCAGGTCGCGAATCTCAAGTGGTATTGCGACGCGCTCAGAAGGAGTTAGGGGGCAAATTTTGATCTGTTGGAAAGAACACGAGATAAGCTTTCCAGATTATATTTAAACATTTGAATCGGACATGTAACACAAGATATAGGACTGTTTTCTTCCAGGTGCTCAGATCTAGGGAAGATGGATTCGTGGTGGCAGAAATGACAGCGGAAATATGAATAGATTTGGTGGATTTCGTGGTGACTAAAACGTGACCAGAACTCAAAACTCTAAAGATTGAACCACTAAGAACCAGCAACTAGCCCAAACAATGCAACTGAAAACTCAACAAGCAAAGAACTAAGCAGAACAGCAAAAGCTCAAACTTGTTGTTGGGATTTTCCGATCTAGCCTATTTTTGTGTAGTTTTCTGGACTGTAGGTAAAGGGATGGGTAGAATCTCTCACCGAAAAAAAACCTTGCTCTGATTACCACATGATGGAACCCGCTGGGGTTTGCTCCCGATCTTTCGATGAGAGTGGGGGATAACTCGATTTGAGGAGGATCGACGTTGTGCTGCCCGACTACAACACCACAAGGGCTGCGCTGCGCCTTAGCGACAGTTACACCGCCTCCAATTTGTGTTGTTCTTGCTGTGCCAAGAACAACCTTGAACCTGCAAGCAATTCGAAGAACAAGCAAGAACAAGTGGACAAGCAAACAGCACACAGACCTTGCCCAAAGGATAAATCTGATACACACGAAGTTGGGGTTCTGAATCAAGCAAATCGGGTGGTCTAATCGACACACGCGTTTACAAGGAAGTAGCAGTAGCTAAACTTACAACCAAACAAAACCCAGGTCTCAAATGGTGGCTGCTGGTGGTTTATATAGGTGGGGGAGCAGCCAAGAGGCGTGGGGGGGTGTAAACCCTAACTTAAAATGGGCCCCTAGTGGGCTGAACTAGATACAAGGGCCTCAGCCCAAGACTGGAAGACTGAACGTCATTTTGGCGATTCTGCTTAGCTCCTTTGGAATTTCATCTTGAGGTTGGATCCATATGAAAGTAGACTTCAGGAGCTTTCCAACAAGTCCTCATGGGCTTCAAACAATATTCGGAGCTAAGAGTTATGGCCTTCCGAAGTTGTCCCTTCCTGGAGGTCCGAACTGGTATGGTCCGATCTGATCATCCACACTCGCTTTCTTGTCGTGTTTGCTCTCCCTCCAATCTAGTTCATGTCCCAAGTTCCTAAGAATAAGAAAAGCATCACAAGAATTTAGTAGTACCCCATTCATGGATGATGGTTTATGGACAGCGAGGAACGAGTTTACCTGATAATTTAGCTCTCGTGCACGAGCTCTTGTCATTGGTCCTTGCTGCGTAGTAGGCATGGGTGTATCGTTGGGAGGGATGTCCTCGTCATGTTGGGAAAATTACAATGTGACTTCGTGGGACGAACTTATGCATTAATTGCACCAGTTCAATATGTTTTGCACCAAGTTTCATGCAGTTACAAAATGATCCCAAATGCACCGAAATAAAACGCACCAAAAAAATAGTTTAATGGCCAATGGTGTGGATCGGGAGCGTTCGTTCCGAAAAATTCTAACAAGACATCGTTGCACGAACTTTTGCATTAATTGCACCAGTTTGGCGCGTTTTATGTTTCGTGCATTAGCGAAACGGTACCAAATGCAACCCAACAGAAAGAAACACATCAAAACATGAGTTTAGGTTCCAATGGTGTGGATTGGGAGCGTTCGTTGCGAAAATTTCTAACAAGACATCGTGGCACGAACTTTTTACATTAATTGCACCAGTTTGGCGCGTTTTGCACCATGTTTCGTGCAGTAGCGAAACGGTTTCAAATGCACCCAAATGAAAACAAACACAACAAAATATGAGTTTAGGTTCCAATGGTGTGGATCGGGAGCATTCGTTGCGAAAATTTCTAACAAGACATCGTGGTACGAACTTTTGCATTAATTGCACCAGTTTGGCGCGTTTTGCATCAAGTTTGTGCAATAGCATAATGGTCCCAAATGCGCCCAAACGGAAAGAAACGCATGAAAACATGACCTTAGGGTCCAATTGTGTGGATCGGGAACGTCCATTTCGAGAAATTCTGAAGAGACTTTGTCGCACGAACTCCTGCATTAATTGCACCAGGTCAGCCCATTTTGCACCACGTTCCGTGCAGTAGCGAAATAGTTCCAAATGCACACAAACGGAAAGAAACACACCAAACCATGAGTTTAGGTTCCAATGGTGTGGATCGGGAGCGTTCGTTCCGAAAAATTCTAAACAAAACATCGTTGCACGAACTTTTGCATTAATTGCACCAGTTTGGCGCGTTTTGCAGCAAGTTTCATGCAAGTAGCGAAACGGTCCAAAATGCACCCGAACGGAAAGAAACGCACCAAAACATGAGTTTAGAGTCCAATGTTGTGGATCGGGAGTGTTTGTTCCGAAAAATCTAACAAGACATCGTGGCACGAACTTTTGCATTAATTGCACCAGTCTGTCGGCATTTGGCACCAAGTTTCGTGCAGTAGCGAAACGGCTCCAAATGCACCCAAATGGAAAGAAACGCAACAAAACATGAGTTTAGTTTCCAATGGTGTGGATCGGGAGCATTCGTTGCGAAAATTTCTGACAGGACATCGTGGCACGAACTTTCGCTTTAATTACACCAGTTTGGCGCGTTTTGATTCAAGTTTGTGCAGTAGCATAATGGTCCCAAATGCACCCAAACGGAAAGAAACGCAAGAAGACATGAGCCTAGGGTCCAATTGAGTGGATCGGGAGCGTCCATTTCGAGAAATTCTGACGAGAATTTGTTGCAGGAACTCCTGCATTAATTGCACCAGGTTGGCCCATTTTGCTTCGAGTTTCGTGCTGTAGCGAAACAGTTCCAAATGCACACAAACGGAAAGAAACGCACCAAAACATGACTTTGGGTTCCAATGGTGTGGATCGGGAGTGTTCGTTCCGAAAAATTCTAACAAGACATCGTTGCACGAACTTTTGCATTAATTGCACCAGTTTGGCGCGTTTTGCACCAAGTTCCGTGCAGTAGCGAAACGGTTCCAAATGCACCCAAACGGAAAGTAACGCAACAAACATGAGTTTAGGTTCCAATGATGTCCATCGGGAGTGTTCGTTGAGAAAATTACTAACAAGACATCGTGGCACGAACTTTTACATTAATTGCACCAGTTTGGCGCGTTTTGCATCGAGTTTGTGCAGTAGCATAATAGTCCCAAATGCACCCAAACGGAAAGAAACACATGAAAACATGAGCTTAGGGTCCAATTGTGTGGATCGGGAGCATCCATTTCGAGAAATTCTGACGAGACTTTGTGGCACGAACTCCTGCATTAATTGCACCAGGTGGGCCCATTTTGCATCGAGTTTCATACAGTGGCGAAATAGTTCCAAATGCACACAAACGGAAAGAAATGCACCAAGACTTGAGTTTAGGGTCCAATGGTGTGGATCGGGAGCGTTCATTCCGAAAAATTCTAACAAGACATCGTTGCACGAACTTTTGCATTAGTTGCACCAGTTTGGCACGTTTTGCAGCATGTTTCGTGCAGTAGCGAAACGGTCCAAATGCACCCGAATGGAAAGAAACGCACCAGAACATGAGTTTAAGGTGCAGTGGTGTGGATCTGGAGCGTTTGTTCTGAAAATTCTAACAAGATATCGTGGTACGAACTTTTGCATTAATTGCAACCAGTTTGGCGCGTTTTGCACCAAGTTTCGTGCAGTAGCGAAACGGTTCCAAATGCAACCAAACGGAAAGAAACGCATCAAAACATGAGTTTAGGATCCAATGGTGTGGATCGGGAGCATTCGTTGCGAAAATTTCTAAACAAGACATCGTGGCACGAACTTTTACATTAATTGCACCAGTTTGACGCGTTTTGCATCAAGTTTGTGCACTAGCATAATGGTCCCAAATGCACCCAAACGGAAAGAAACACATGAAAAATATGAGCTTAGGGTCCAATTGTGTGGATTGGGAGCGTCCATTTCGAGAAATTCTGACGAGACTTTGTGGCACGAACTCCTGCATTAATTGCACCAGGTTGGCCTATTTTGCACCGAGTTTCGTGCAGTAGAGAAATAGTTCCAAATGCACACAAATGGAAAGAAACGCACCAAGACATGAGTTTAGGGTCCAATGGTGTGGATCGGGAGTGTTCGTTCTGAAAAATTCTAACAAGACATCGTTGCACGAACTTTTGCATTAGTTGCACCAGTTTGGCACGTTTTGCAGCAAGTTTCGTGCAGTAGCGAAACAGTCCAAAATGCACCCAAACAGAAAGAAACGCACCAGAACATGAGTTTAGGGTCCAGTGGTGTGGATCGGGAGTGTTCGTTCCGAAAATTCTAACAAGACATCGTGGCACGAACTTTTGCATTAATTGCACCAGTTTGGCGCGTTTTGCACCGAGTTTCGTGCATTAGCGAAACGGTTCCAAATGCAACCAAACGGAAAGAAACGCATCAAAATATGAGTTTAGGTTCCAATGGTGTGGATTGGGAGCGTTCATTACGAAAATTTCTAACAAGACTTCGTGGCACAAACTTTTGCATTAATTCAACCAGTTTGCCGCGTTTTGCATCAAGTTTGTGCAGTAGTATAATGGTCCCAAATGAACCCAAACAGAAAGAAACGCATGAAAACATGAGCTTAGGGTCCAATTTTGTGGATCGGCAGCGTCCAGTTCGAGAAATTCTGACTAGACATTATGGCACGAACTCCTGCATTAATTGCACCAGGTTGGCCCATTTTGCTCCGAGTTTCGTGCAGTAGCGAAATAGTTCCAAATGCACACAAACGGAAAGAAACGCACCAAAACATGAGTTTAGGGTCCAATGGTGTGGATCGGGAGCGTTCGTTCCGAAAAATTCTAACAAGACATTGTTGCACGAACTTTTGCCTTAGTTGCACCAGTTTGGCGCATTTTGCAGCAAGTTTCGTGCAGTAGCGAAACGGTCCAAAATGCACCCGAACGGACTAAAATGCACCAGAACTTGAGTTTAGGGTCTAATGGTGTGGATCGGGGGCATTCGTTCCGAAAATTCTAACAAGACATCGTGGCACGAACTTTTGCATTAATTGCACCAGTTTGGCGTGTTTTGTTTGCAAGTTTAGTGCAGTAGCGAAACGGTTCCAAATGCACCCAAATGGAAAGAAACGCACCAAATTATGAGTTTAGGTTCAATGGTGTGGATCGGGAGAATTCATTGCGAAAAATTCTAGCGCTGCATTAATTGCAACCAGGTTGGCCCGTTTTGTACCAAGTTTCGTGCAGTAGCGAAACGGTTCCAAATGCACCCAAACAGAAAGAAACGCTCCAAAAAACGAGTTTAGGGTCCAATGGTGTGGATCGGGAGCGTTCGTTGCGAAAAATTCTAACAAGACATCGTTGCACAAACTTTTGCATTAATTGCACCAGTTTGGCGCGATTTGCACCAAGTTTCGTGCAGTAGCGAAACTATTCCAAATGCACCCGAACGGAAAGAAACACACCAAAACATGAGTTTAGGTTCCAATGGTGTGGATCCGGAGAGTTCGTTGTGAAAATTTCCAACAAGACATCGTGGCACGAACTTTTGCATTAATTGTACCAGTTTGGCGCCTTTTGCAGAAAGTTTCGTGCAATGACGAAACGGTTCCAAATGCACCCAATCGGAAACAAACGCATCAAAACATGAGTTTAGGGTCCAATGGTTTGGATTGGGAGCTTTCGTTGCGGAAAATTCTACAGCGACATCGTGGCATTAACTTTTGCATTAATTGCACCAGATTGGCGCGTTTTGCACCGAGTTTCGTGCAGTAGAGAAATGGTCCAAAATGCACCCGAACGAAAAGAAACGCACCAAAACATGAGTTTATGGTCCAATAGTGTAGATAGGGAGCATTCATGGCAAAAGATTCTAACAAGACATCGTGACCTATACTTTTGCATTAATTGCATCAGTTTGGGGCATTTTTTCAGCAAGTTTTGTGCAATAGCGAAACAGTTCCAAATGCACCCAAACGGAAAGAAAACACACGAAAACATGAGTTTAGGGTCCAATGGTGTGGATTGGGAGCGTTCGTTCCGAAAAATTCTAACAAGACATCGTTGTACGAACTTTTGCATTAATTGCACCAGTTTGGCGCGTTTTGCACCAAGTTTCGTGCATTAGCGAAACGGTTCCAAATGCACCCAAATGGAAAGAAACGCAACAAAACATGAGTTTAGGTTCCAATGGTGTGGATTGGGAGCGTTCGTTGTGAAAATTTCTAACAAGACATCCTGGCACGAACTTTTGCATTAATTGCACCAGTTTGGCACGTTTTGCATCAAGTTTGTGCAGTAGTATAATGGTCCCAAATGAGCCCAACTGAAAGAAACTCATGAAAACATGAGCTTAGGGTCCAATTGTGTCGATCGGGAGCGTCCATTTCGAGAAATTCTGACGAGACTTTATGGCAAGAACTCCTGCATTAATTGCACCAGGTTGGCCCATTTTGCAACCGAGTTTCGTGCAGTAGCGAAATAGTTCCAAATGCACACAAAACAGAAAGAAACGCACCAAAACATGAGTTTAAGGTCCAATGGTGTGGATCGGGAGCGTTCGTTCTGGAAAATTCTAACAAGACATCGTTGCACGAACTCTTGCATTAGTTGCACCAGTTTGGCGCGTTTTGCAGCAAGTTTCGTGCAGTAGCGAAACGGTTCAAAATGCACCCAAACGGAAAGAAATGCACCAAAACATGAGTTTAGGGTCCAACGGTGTGGATCGGGAGCGTTCGTTCCGAAAATTCTAACAAGACATCGTGGCACGAACTTTTGCATTAATTGCAACCAGTTTGGCGCGTTTTGCATCAAGTTTGTGCAGTAGCATAATGGTCCCAAATGCACCCAAACGGAAAGAAACGCATGAAAACATGAGCTTAGGGTGAAATTGTGTGGATCGAGAGCGTCCGTTCCGAGAAATTCTGACGAGACTTTGTGACACGAACTCTTGCATTAATTGCTCCAGGCTGGCCCATTTTGCACCGAGTTTCGTGCAGTAGCGAAACGGTTCCAAATGCTCCCAAATGGAAAGAAACGCACCAAAAAATGAGTTTAATGACCAATGGTGTGGATCGGGAGCGTTCGTTCCGAAAAATTCTAACAAGACATCATTGCACGGAACTTTTGCATTAATTGCACCAGTTTGGCGCATTTTGCACCGAGTTTCGTGCAGTAGCGAACTGGTCCAAATGAACCCGAACGGAAAGAAATGCACCATAACATGAGTTTAGGGTCCAATGGTGTGGATTGGGAGCGTTCCTTGCAAAAATTCTAACAAGACATCATGGCACAAACTTTTGCATTAATTGCACCAGTTTGCGCGTTTTGCAGCAAGTTTATTGGCAGTAGCGAAACGGTTCCAAATGCACCCAAAAGGAAAGAAACGCACCAAATTATGAGTTTAGGTTCTAATGGTGTGGATCAGGAGTGTTCGTTGCGAAAAATTCTAGCGCTGCATTAATTGCACCAGGTTGGCCCGTTTGCACCATGTTTCGTGCAGTAGCGAAACTATTCCAAATGCACCCCGAACGGAAAGAAATGCACCAGAACATGAGTTTAGGGTCCAGTGGTGTGGATCGGGAGCGTTCGTTCCGAAAATTCTATCAAGACATCGTGGCATGAACTTTTGCATTAATTGCACCAGTTTGGCGCGTTTTGCACCGAGTTTCGTGCATTAGCGAAACGGTTCCAAATGCAACCAAACGGAAAGAAACACATCAAAATATGAGTTTAGGTTCCAATGGTGTGGATTGGGAGTGTTCGTTACGAAAATTTCTAACAAGACATCGTGGCATGAACTTTTGCATTAATTTAACCAGTTTGGCGCGTTTTGCATCAAGTTTGTTGCAGTAGTATAATGGTCCCAAATGAACCCAAACGGAAAGAAACGCATGAAAACATGAGCTTAGGGTCCAATTTTGTGGATCGGGAGCGTCCAGTTCGAGAAATTCTGACTAGACATTATGGCACGAACTCCTGCATTAATTGCACCAGGTTGGCCCATTTTGCACCGAGTTTCGTGCAGTAGCGAAATAGTTCCAAATGCACACAAATGGAAAGAAACGCACCAAAACATGAGTTTAGGGTCCAATGGTGTGGATCGGGAGCGTTCGTTTCGAAAAATTCTAACAAGACATCGTTGCACGAACTTTTGCCTTAGTTGCACCAGTTTGGCGCGTTTTGCAGCAAGTTTCGTGCAGTAGCAAAACGGTCCAAAATGCACCCGAACGGACTAAAATGCACCAGAACATGAGTTTAGGGTCTAATGGTGTGGATCGGGAGCGTTCGTTCCGAAAATTCTAACAAGACATCGTGGCACGAACTTTTGTATTAATTGCACCAGTTGGGCGTGTTTTGTAGCAAGTTTAGTGCAGTAGCGAAACGGTTTCAAATGCACCCAAATGGAAAGAAACGCACCAAATTATGAGTTTAGGTTCAATGGTGTGGATCGGGAGAGTTCGTTGCGAAAAATTCTAGCGCTGCATTAATTGCACCAGGTTGGCCCGTTTTGTACCAAGTTTCGTGCAGTAGCGAAACGGTTCCAAATGCACCCAAACAGAAAGAAACGCTCCAAAAAATGAGTTTAGGGTCCAATGCTGTGGATCGGGAGAGTTCGTTGTGACAAATTCTAACAAGACATCATTGCACAAACTTTTGCATTGATTGCAACCAGTTTGGCGCGATTTGCACCAAGTTTCGTGCAGTAGCGAAACTATTCCAAATGCACCCGACGGAAAGAAACGCACCAAAACATGAGTTTAGGTTCCAATGGTGTGGATCGGGAGCGTTCGTTGTGAAAATTTCCAACAAGACATCGTGGCCCGAACTTTGCATTAATTGTACCAGTTTGGCGCCTTTTACAGAAAGTTTCGTGCAGTAGCGAAACGGTCCAAAAATGCAAACGAACGGAAAGAAGCGCACCAGAACATGAGTTTAGGGTCCAATGGTGTGGATCGGGTGCGTTCGTTCCGAAAAATTCTAACAAGACATCGTTGCAACGAACTTTTTGCATTAGTTGCACCAGTTTGGCGCGTTTTGCAGCAAGTTTCGTGCAATAGCAAAACAGTTCAAAATGCGACCAATTGGAAAGAAACACACCAAGACATGAGTTTAGGGTCCAATGGTGTGGATCGGGAGCGTTCGTTCCGAAAAATTCTAACAAGACATCGTTGCATGAACTTTTGCATTAATTGCACCAGTTTGGTGAGTTTTGCACCAAGTATCGTGCAGTAGCGAAACGGTTCTAAATGCAAGCAAACGGAACGAAATGCATCAAAACTTGAGTTTAGGTTCCAATGGTGTGGATCGGGAGCGTTCGTTGCGAGAATTTCTAACAAGACATCGTGGCACGAACTTTTGCATTAATTACACCAGTTTGGCGCATTTTGCATCAAGTTGTGCAGTAGCATAATGGTCCCAAATGCACCCAAACGGAAAGAAATGCATGAAAACATGAGTTTAGGGTGCAATTGTGTGGTTCGGGAGCGTCCGTTCGGAGAAATTCTGACGAGAGTTTGTGACACAAACTCTTGCATTAATTGCTCCAGGTTGGCCCATTTTGCACCGAGTTTCGTGCAGTAGCGAAATGGTTCCAAATGCACCCAACGGAAAGAAACGCACCAAAAAATGAGTTTAAGGACCAATGGTGTGGATCGGGAGTGTTCGTTCTGAAAAATTCTAACAAGACATCGTTGCACGAACTTTTGCATTAATTGCACCAGTTTGGCGCGTTTGCATCAAGTTTGTGCAGTAGTATAATGGTCCCAAATGAACCCAAACGGAAAGAAACCCATGAAAACATGAGCTTAGGGTCCAATTGTGTCGATCGGGAGCGTCCGTTTCGGGAAATTCTAACGAGACTTTGTGACACGAACTCCTGCATTAATTGCACCAGGTTGGCCCATTTTGCACCGAGTTTCGTGCAGTAGCGAAACAGTTCCAAATGCACACAAACGGAAAGAAACACACCAAGACATGAGTTTAGGGTCCAATGGTGTGGATCGGGAGCGTTTGTTCCGAAAAATTCTAACAAGACATCGTTGCATGAACTTTTGCATTAATTGCACCAGTTTGGCGCGTTTTGCACCAAGTATCGCGCACTAGCGAAACGGTTCTAAATGCAAGCAAACAGAACGAAATGCATCAAAACATGAGTTTAGGTTCCAATGGTGTGGATCGGGAGTGTTCGTTGCGAGAATTTCTAACAAGACATCGTGGCACGAACTTTTGCATTAATTACACCAGTTTGGCGCGTTTTGCATCAAGTTGTGCAGTAGCAAAATGGTCCCAAATGCACCCAAACGGAAAGAAACGCATGAAAACATGACCTTAGGGTCCAATTGTGTGGATCGGGAGCGTCCATTTCGAGAAATTCTGAAGAGACTTTGTCGCACGAACTCCTGCATTAATTACACCAGTTTGGCGCATTTTGCATCAAGTTTGTGCAGTAGCATAATGGTCCCAAATGCACCCAAACGGAAAGAAATACATGAAAACATGAGTTTAGGGTGCAATTGTGTGGATCGGGAGCGTCCGTTCGGAGAAATTCTGACTAGAGTTTGTGACACGAACTCTTGCATTAATTGCTCCAGGTTGGCCCATTTTGCACCGAGTTTCGTGCAGTAGCGAAACGGTTCCAAATTCACCCAAACGGAAAGAAACGCACCAAAAAATGAGTTTAAGGACCAATGGTGTGGATCGGGAGTGTTCGTTCTGAAAAATTCTAACAAGACATCGTTGCACGAACTTTTGCATTAATTGCACCAGTTTGGCGCGTTTTGCATCATGTTTGAGCATAGTATAATGGGTCCCAAATGAACCCAACGGAAAGAAACCCATGAAAACATGAGCTTAGGGTCCAATTGTGTCGATCGGGAGCGTCCGTTTCGGAAATTCTAACGAGACTTTGTGACACGAACTGCTGCATTAATTGCACCAGGTTGGCCCATTTGCACCGAGTTTCGTGCAGTAGCGAAATAGTTCCAAATGCACACAAACGGAAAGAAACACACCAAGACATGAGTTTAGGGTCCAATGGTGTGGATCGGAGCGTTCGTTCCGAAAAATTCTAACAAGACATCGTGGCATGAACTTTTGCATTAATTGCACCAGTTTGGCGCGTTTTGCACCAAGTATCGTGCACTAGCGAAACGGTTCTAAATGCAAGCAAAACGGAACGAAATGCATCAAAACATGAGTTTAGGTTCCAATGGTGTGGATCGGGAGTGTTCGTTGCGAGAATTTCTAACAAGACATCGTGGCAACGAACTTTGCATTAATTACACCAGTTTGGCGCGTTTTGCATCAAGTTTGTGCAGTAGCATAATGGTCCCAAATGCACCCAAACGGAAAGAAATGCATGAAAACATGAGTTTAGGGTGCAATTGTGTGGATCGGGAGCGTCCGTTCGGAGAAATTCTAACGAGAGTTTGTGACACGAACTCTTGCATTAATTGCTCCAGGTTGGCCCATTTTGCACCGAGTTTCGTGCAGTAGCGAAACGGTTCCAAATGCACCCAAACAGAAAGAAACGCACCAAAAAATGAGTTTAAGGACCAATGGTGTGGATCGGGAGCGTTCGTTCTGAAAAATTCTAACAAGACATCATTGCACAAACTTTTGCATTAATTGCACTAGTTTGGTGCATTATGCACCGAGTTTCGTGCAGTAGCGAAATGGTCCAAATGTACCCAAACGGAAAGAAATGCACCATAACAAGAGTTTAGGGTCCAATGGTGTGGATCGGGAGCGTTCGTTGCAAAAATTCTAACAAGACGTCATGGGACAAACTTTTGCATTAATTGCACCTGTTTGGCGCGTTTGCAGCAAGTTTAGTGCAGTAGCGAAACGGTTCCAAATGCACCCAAATGGAAAGAAACGCACCAAATTATGAGTTTAGGTTCCAATGGTGTGGATCGGGAGTGTTCGTTGCGAAAAATTCTAGCGCTGCATTAATTGCACCAGGTTGGCCCATTTTGCCCCAAGTTTCGTTGCAGTAGCGAAAATGGTTCCAAGTGCACCCAAACAGAAAGAAACGCTCCAAAAAATGAGTTTAGGGTCCAATGGTGTGGATCGGGATCGTTTGTTGCGAAAAATTCTAACAAGACATCGTTGCACAAACTTTTGCATTAATTTCACTAGTTTTGGCGCAATTTGCCCCAAGTTTCGTGCAGTAGCAAAACTATTCCAAATGCACCCAAACGGATACAAACGCATCAAAACATGAGTTTAGGGTCCAATGGTGTGGATCGGGAGCGTTCGTTGCTGAAATTTCTAGCACGACATCGTGGCATGAACTTTTGCATTAGTTGCACCGAGTTTCGTGCAGTAGAGAAATAGTCCAAAATGCACCCGAACGAAAAGAAACGCACCAAAACATGAGTTTATGGTCCAATAGTGTAGATAGGGAGAATTCATTGCAAAAGATTCTAACAAGACATTGTGGCCTAAAGTTTTGCATTAATTGCATCAGTTTGGCGTGTTTTGCAGCAAGTTTTGTGCAATAGCGAAACAGTTCCAAATGCACCCAAACGGAAAGAAACGCACCAAATTATGAGTTTAGGTTCCAATGGTGTGGATCGGGAGTGTTCGTTGCGAAAAATTCTAGCGCCGCATTAATTGCACCAGGTCGGCCCATTTTGCACAAAGTTTCGTGCAGTAGCGAAACGGTTCCAAATGCACCCAAACGGAAAGAAACGCACAAAAAAATGAGTTTAGCGTCCAATGGTGTGGATCGGGAGCGTTCGTTGTGAAAAATTCTAACAAGACATCATTGCACAAACTTTTGCATTAATTGCACCAGTTTGGCGCGATTTGCACCAAGTTTCGTGCAGTAGCGAAACTATTCCAAATGCACCCGAACGGAAAGAAACGCACCAAAACATGAGTTTAGGTTCCAATGGTGTGGATCGGGAGCGTTCGTTGTGAAAATTTCCAACAAGACATCGTGGCACGAACTTTTGCATTAATTGTACCAGTTTGGCGGCATTTACAGAAAGTTTCGTGCAGTAGCGAAACGGTCCAAAATGCAAACGAACGGAAAGAAACACACCAGAACATGAGTTTAGGGTCCAATGGTGTGGATCGAGTGCGTTCGTTCCGAAAAATTCTAACAAGACATCGTTGCACGAACTTTTGCATTAGTTGCACCAGTTTGGCGCGTTTTGCAGCAAGTTTCGTGCAGTTGCGAAACGGTTCAAAATGCACCCGAACGGAAAGAAACGCACCAGAACATGAGTTTAGGGTCTAATGGTGTGCATCGGGAGCGTTCGTTCCGAAAATTCTAACAAGACATCGTGGCACGAACTTTTGCATTAATTGCAACAGTTTGGCGCATTTTGCACCAAGTTTCGTGCATTAGCGAACGGTTCCAAATGCACCCAAATGGAAAGAAACGCAACAAAACATGAGTTTAGGTTCCAATGGTGTGGATTGGGAGCGTTGGTTGCGAAAATTTCTAACAAGACATCGTTGGCACGAACTTTTGCATTAATTGCACCAGTTTGGCGCATTTTGCATCAAGTTTGTTGTAACACCCTAATTTAAATTTCAGTATTTATTAATAAATTAATTGGCTTTAGTTAAATTTTCTAAGGTTTATTGTGTTTAGTTGGCATTTAATCTAATTTTTGTTCCTTAATTAATTAAAATTTATCATAGGTTTAAATTTTTGTTGCATTCATGCTGGTGCATAATTTTATTTGAGTGTGGTTTGAATTCAAATTCAAATTTGAATTCAAACTTGTTTGAATTAGATTTAGAAAGGAGAGAAATAGAAATTTGAAAGAAAAACCCAAAGAAGAAGTCAGCCTTCAGCCCAGCAGCAAACCCAAACCCCAAGCCCAGTCTAGCCCAACCGAACCCGCGGCCCACTCCCTCTTTCCCTTCTCTCGCCCGGCCCAACCGGCTCTCCCCAAGCCCACTCACCTCGCTCGCGCCCGCGCCGAAGCCCAGCTGCGCCCGCTCGGCCTCCCGCACGGCCCAGCTTCGCGTCGGCCGCTCGCGCTCGCCTTCGTTGCCACCGGGGCCCCGCACGTCAACGCCCGCCCGTGAAACCGCTCGCTCTGGCTCTGTCGCTGACCCGCGCCCCCGCCTCAGAGCCGCTGACGCCGTGGCCCCACCCGCAGGTCCATCTCCCCCCCCCCGCAACGCAGCTGCCGCCCCGAACCCCCCGCCGGGGATCACGCCGGTTTCCCAACCCCGGGGCGCGCACGCCCAGGTTGGCCGCCGCCCTACAAATAGGGCCCGAGCCTTCCCCCCTGCACCCATCCACCCCCGCCGCCACTCCCAAAACCCTAACCCGCGCCGCTGTGCTCCCGGAGTCGGAGCAGAGTCCCTCGCCGCAGGTACGCAAGCGCCGCTGCCCCAATTCCCTCGCCACCTGGTGGCTTCTGCACCCTGATCCCCGCGGCAATCTCTGCAGGACCCCTGTGAACCGATTCGTGGCGACTGGGAGCCCTGGGGAGCCCTACGCCGGCCGGACCACGAGCTCAGCGCCCGCCTCGTCGCCGGTCAGCGTCGACGCCAACTTCACTCCGGCCGTCCAGCCTGCCCTGCACCACGGTGAGCACCACACGAGCCCCTAATCAATTTGCGCAGGTTATTTTCGCCCTTCGCGCACCCTAGGCGCCCGTCCGCCGCAGACCCGCTCTTGCACCGCCGCGCAGCCCCGCCGCCGCCATAGCGCGCGCCGCTCCGACCCCCCTCGAGCCCAGGCTAGCGTCCAGGTGGATCACGCATAGCGTGCTGACCATTCCAGACCCGAAGCCGCGTCGTTTTGAGCCCCAGAGCAGCCGAATGGCCAGCTCCGGCGAGCTCGCCGCCGCGGAGCTCTGCTCCGGCGGCTGAGCGCCGCCGCCCAGCGCCCCCCTTTATCCTGGACCCTCCGATCCGAGCCCGGCGGTCACGATTAGATCGTGGCCCGATCCGATCTAAACCGTTAGATCCAGATCCAGCGGTCTGGATCCACGCGTTCCGGTTCAGCCTTGGAATTTTGTTAAAGAGACCCTGGGGTCTTTCAGATTTAACCCGCAGTCCAGCTCCTTTCAAAAATAATTACGTAGAGGTCCTAGTTTTAACGTTTTAGCCCCTGAGTTTTACCAGTTTGAACCCGCCGTCCACCCTTGGCGTTTTTTGCACGCTAGACCCTGGAACTAAGGTTTATTTACGTGTTAGTCCCTCGGTTTTAGCAGAAAGCCCCTGGGAACTTCAGGTTTTCTTACAAATAAGCCCCTAGAACTAGTTTTTAGCCTAGAATACGCGTTTTAGCTCCGTTTTTAGCGTTCTTTATATCCACGCGATCGTTGTAACGCGTAGAATAGTTCTAGAGTAGTTTTGTGCACTATTTTTATGTATTGATGTATTGTTTCTTAGTTTTGTTAGTGTTTGCTTGTATGCTTATTCCTGTGCATTGTTTTGGCCATGTGTTCGTGAGTAGACGCTGATCCAGTTGAGGAGACCCAGTACCAGTACCGGAGCAGCCGTCTTCGGAGCAGTTTGAGCAGCCAGCCAGAGCAGTACGAGGAAGGCAAGTATAACATGAACAACCCATCACTTTTAAATACATTTTCATACTGCATTTTAATACTGTATGCCAATAAGGACTTTCCTAGCCACTTTATATCCTTTATATATACCTTTGGGTTGCATTTTGGTTAGTTGTGCTAGGTTGCTGCGCTATAACACACTCTGGTCCTTTTTAATTAATTTGATTAATGGTTTACTTGAACTTAATTCTGAGAGTGGCACTCTGTGTGGCTTGAGTGGCTCACTTCTCGTTAAAAGATGGTTTTTGTAGAAACATGGTTTAGGGGGCCAGCACGGTGCTTAGTGCTTGGGTTGGCCACTCTCCATAAGGACCGGTTCATTAGAGCGACAACCTGGGACAACAGCGCTACCACAAGGCTAGAATGGGATAGACTTGGCGTAATAATTAGATCTTTTTGGTTTGGAGTAACTTACCCTGCGGGGCAAGAGTAGTAAGCTTCAATGGTCCCTGCTCCTCCGGCTGGTCTGTGCTTGGTTTGCGTACCTGTGCTTGTACCCCCGTGAGGTGGGCCCCATCGTCGCCGACCTAACTCTCGCGGTTACGCCTTACCAACGAGATTCTTTTAAAGGCCTCGTAGTGAGTCGCTGGCCATCTCACCTAAGGAAGTGTGATGAACAACTGGCGTAGCTCACGACTTGTGGGTAAAGATGTGCAACCCTCTGCAGAGTGTAAAACTGGTATACTAGCCGTGCTCACGGTTATGAGCGGCCTAGATCCTCCTTTTGATTAGTGAAGTTATCTCCTTCCGACGAGGGAGGTGCTTCTCGGGGTTTACCCTTGGTGGCTTGGTTTTGGTTTGGTTTCTCAGTAGTTACATGATTAAACTTGACTAATTACTATGTAACTGGGTCAATGGTAATTCATCAACTCGTAGTAAATAGCTTTAATAAAATTTTGCCAACACTTAAAAGCTAATGCAGTTGAGTCAGCCAGCCTAGAGCCTCATAGTTTGTGTTATACTTGTTGAGTACAAGTTGTGTACTCACCCTTGCCTCTTCTCTACTTTTCCTCTTGGCTACGCTACTGCTGCTCAGTTCCTGCCGACACGAGGGAGTTCGTCCAGCGCTACCAGGACTACGAGGACTTCTAGGTGTTCGTCTCCCAGTCGACGTCCCTGTGGCGCCCTGCTTCAGCTTCGGAGAGCTTTATCGTATTTTGTACTTCGCTTCCGCTGTATCAGACATTTTGTCATTAATGTAATAAATAACATTCGTATTCGCTTTATTATGCCTTTTTACGTGATATGTGCTATGATATACTGTTCATTCTGTTGTATATACGTGTGACTTGATCCTGGCACGTATATGATTGCTCGGTTTATGTTCTTTTATAAACCGGGTGTTACAGAGTGGTATCAGAGCCGTATCGACTGTAGGACGAAGCCTAGATAGAACTAGTCGAGTTTTAGGACTTCTTCTCACCAATCCTTGACTGCTGAAACTATTTTACTATTATAACCCTTGACTTCTTTGACTTTTTACCCTTCTTGCCTTGATTTCTCGCTCTGAAGAATAGTTTCGTAGATTTTGGCCTGAATCAGTCATCTGACCACCATGAGTTAGTTAGGTGACCCTTTTATAATAATACGATAGCACGCTCTGCGACGCGTTGTGTTAGTCGAGTCTATTGTTAACTCGGCTAAGTCGTGAAAATTGTCTGCTTGTTATTATGCCACATGCTTGATTTGAATTTTTGACTGATTGCATAGCTTAGCAGTTTAAATTTGTTTAAAGAAAATCACTCAGATGTTAAAGTTAACTAATTAACAAAATGAGTTAGAACGTTGGGGGTAAAACAGTCAACTCTATCCTGTCTACTTTATCATGGCTGAGTCTTTTTTCCGCAAAGAGTTATCATATCCGTCTGAGTTTATTCCTGCAATATCCTTACTCGTGAAATCTTTTGTTCAAATCAGATGGTGAACACCAGGAGCACCGGTTCCGGTTCTGGCCAGCAGCAGGGTCAGAACAACCAGGGTACCGGGATCCCGATGCCTCCGCCTTTGACTCCGGAGCAGTACTTCCAGCTCCAGATGCAGATGATGGCTACCCTGAACAACACCGTTCAGGCTCTTCAGCACGCTCACACTCAGCCTTCCGCACTCCTCCACCGCCGCAGCCCTCGCGACAGCGTGCTGAGTTTCTGAGGGGTCACCCGCCGACGTTCTCTCACACGTCCGACCCTCTTCAGGGCCGACGACTGGCTCCGTGCAGTGGAGCGTCAGCTGGACATCGCCCAGTGCGATGATCGTGAGCGCAGTCTTGTACGCAGCATGACAGCTGTGAGGGCAGCTTTGGACTGGTGGGAGTCCCACCCAGTTCACGACCGCGAGGCTCTCACTTGGCTCCAGTTCAGGGAGCGCTTCCGCAGCCACAAGTCCCCGCGGGGCCGTTATGAAGATGGAAGCAGAAGGAGTTCCTTGCAACTGAAGCAGGTAATCTTAAGTATAATCATTCAGCGGTTTCTTTGAGCTAATGCCCCTATGTTCTATCCTTATGAATCTTGAGTTAATCTTCCGAATCTATCTGTCTTTGTGAATATTTAGGGGACTATGTCGGTCACGGAGTATCGTGATCGCTTTCTTCAGCTCGCTCGCTACGCCCCTGCCGAGGTTGCGGATGACCGCAAGAGCAGGAGCACTTCATGGAGGTGTCTTGAGGACTACCTCCAGTACGCGCTGCTCAACCTCCGCTTCGACGACTTCAACCATCTGGTTGACAGTGCGCCTCAACACTGAGCGTAAGCACCTGGAGATGGAGGACAGAAGAGGAAGGTTGTCCCCGTTGCTTACGGCAAAGCAAACACTCGTCCACGACTCCAGCAGCCCCAGCAGTACCAGCCTCAGTACACGGCCTCCTCAGCAGAGTACCAACAGAGGCCACCGCAAGCAGTACCCGCCTCGACAGCAGGCAGGTCAGGGCCAGAGGTTACCAGGCACCTCCGGCTCGTGCTCCACCGGCTCCCACCGGCACCCCAGGCTCCACGTCCGGCAGCTCTACCGTACAGCAGGCTCAGGGACCTCCTCGCACCCCTGCTTTCACTGCGGCCAGCCGGGGGCACTACGCAAACGCTTGCCCCCGGAAGGCGCAGGCGGGACAGCAGGGCGCCCAGCTCAGCCCAGGGCCACTTCAGGGCAGAGTGAACCACGTGACGGCCGAGTCAGCGGCCGAGGCTCCCAACGTGGTTATTGGTACGTTCATGGTTAATTCATATCCAGCTACAGTGCTTTTTGATACTGGTGCTACGCATTCCTTCATTACTCAGTCTTTTGTCGAGCATCATGGTATTCATACTAGCACATTAAAGAGGTGCCTGTTATCTTCCACGGGAGGACAGTTGAGGTCTCACACTTACTGCCCGAGAGTCAGTGTTCTTTGAGGGGAGTAGAGTTCTGTCTGATCTGATGGTGCTAGACACCAAGGGCATTGATGTCATTCTGGGAATGGAGACTCTGGCCAAATGGGGAGTTCGTATAGATTGTGCTCAGAGGACAGTCTTGTTATCACTTCCAGTGGCCAAGAGGTTGTTATCAGTGCAGTAGAGCCTTCTGGATTTCTTCATCAGATGGAGGTTAGACCCCGGACGGTATTCGCGTGGTGTCTGAATTCCCGGATTCTTTCCGGATGATCTGCCAGGTATGCCGCCTGAACGCGCCATTGAGTTTTGTATTGATCTCTTGCCTGGCACAGCTCCTATTGCAAAAGCGGCCCTACCGTATGGCACCTATAGAGCATGAAGAAATTAAGAAGACTATTGATGAGTTTGCTAGCCAAGGGCTATATCCGTCGCAGCTTTCTCCTTGGGCCTTTCCATTATGCTGGTAGATAAGAAGGATGGCTCGAAGAGGATGTGTGTGGATTATCGGGAGCTGAATGCAGTCACTATCAATAACAAGCATCCACTGCCCCGTATTGAGGATCTCTTCGATCGCTTCGAGGTGCTCGTATATTCTCGAAGATTGATCTTCGTTCGGGTTATTTTCAGCTGAGGATCCGTCCTGGGGATATT
>NW_024376333.1:0-78678 GCF_016808335.1 Panicum virgatum
AAAATCCCCGTGATTCGTGGCACGAACTTTTGCATTAATTGCACCAGTTCACCCTTTTTGCACCGATTTCATGCAGTTACGAAACGATCCCAAATGCACCCAAACACTATGCAAACGCACCAAAACATGAGTTTAGGGTCCAATGGGTGGATTGGGTGCGTTTCGTTGCGAAAAAATCCCGACGTGACTTCGGCACGAACTTTTGTATTAATTGCAGTTTTCCTTTTGCACCGAGTTTCATGCTGTTACGAAACGATCCAAAATGCACCCAAACACTATGCAAACACCAAAACATGAGTTTAGGGTCCAATGGGGTGGATTGGGTGCGTTCGTTGTGAAAAATCACGACGTGACTTCGCGGCACGAACTTTTGCATTAATTGGCACCCAGTTCACCATTTTGCAACCGAGTTTCATGCTGTTATGAAACGATCCAATGCACCCAAACACTACAAACCACCAAAACATGAGTTTAGGGTCCAATGGGGTGGATTGGGTGCGTTCGTTGCAAAAATCCCGACGTGACTTCGTGGCACGAACTTTTGCATTAATTGCACCAGTTCACCCTGTTTTTCATCGAGTTTCATTTACGTCCCAAATGCACCAAACTATGCAACGCACCAAAACATGAGTTTAGGGTCCAATGTGGTGGATTGGGTGCGTTGTGAAAAAATCATGACGTGACTTCGTGGCACGAACTTTTGCATTAATTGCACCTTTTGCGCCGAGTTTCATGCAGTTACGAAACGATCCCAATGCACCCAAACACTATGCAATGCACCAAAACATGAGTTTGGGGTCCAATGGGGTGATTGGGTGCGTTCGTTGTGAAAAATCCCGACGTGACTTCGTGGCACGAACTTTTGCATTAATTGCACCAATTCACCCTGTTTTGCATCGAGTTTCATGCGGTTACGGATCCCAAATGCACCCAAACACTATGCAACGCACCAAAACATGAGTTTAGGGTCCAATGGGTGGATTGAGTGCGTTCATTGTGAAAAATCCCGACGTGACTTCGTGCACGAACTTTTGCATTAATTGCACCAGTTCACCCCATTTTGCACCGAGTTTCATGCTGTTATGAAACGATCCCAAATGCACCCAAACACTATGCAACGCACCAAACATGAGTTTAGGGTCCAATGGGGTGGATTGGTGCGTTCGTTGCGAAAAACCCCGACGTGACTTCGTGGCACGAACTTTTGCATTAATTGCACCAGTTCACCCTTTTTGCATCGAGTTTCATGGTTACGGATCCCAAATGCACCCAAACACTATGCAACGCACCAAAACATGAGTTTAGGGTCCAATGTGGTGGATTGGGTGCGTTGTGAAAAATCTGACATGACTTCGGGGCACGAACTTTTGCATTAATTGCACAGTTCACCCGTTTTGCGCCGAGTTTCATGCAGTTACGAAACGATCCCAAATATCCCAACACTATGCAACGCACCAAAACATGAGTTTGGGTCCAATGGGGTTGATTGGGTGCGTTCGTTGCGAAAAATCCGACGTGACTTCGTGGCACGAACTTTGTTTAATTGCACCAGTTCACCCTGTTTTGCATCGAGTTTCATGCGGTTTGGATCCCAAATGCACCCAACACTATGCAAAACGCACCAAAACATGAGTTTAGGGTCCAATGTGGTGGATTGGGTGCGTTTGTGAAAAAATCACGACGTGACTTCGTGCACGAAATTTTGCATTAATTGCACCAGTTCACACCGTTTTGCGCCGAGTTTCATGCAGTTACGAAACGATCCCAAATGCACCCAAACACTATGCAACTCACCAAAACATGAGTTTGGGGTCCAATGGGGTTGATTGGGTGCGTTCGTGCGAAAAATCCCAACATGACTTCGTGGCACGAACTTTCGCATAATTGCACCACACCAACCTGTTTTGCATCGAGTTTCATGCGGTTACGGATCCCAATGCACCCAAACTATGCAACGCACCAACATGAGTTTAGGGTCCAATGTGGTCGATTGAGTGCGTACATTGTAAAAAATCACGACGTGACTTCGGGCACGAACTTTTGCATTAATTGCACCAGTTCACACCCTTTTTGCACCGAGTTTCATGCGTTATGAACGATACCAAATGCACCCAAACACTATGCAACGCACCAAAACATGAGTTTAGGGTCCAATGGGGTGGATTGGGTGCGTTCGTTGTGAAAAATCCGACGTGACTTCGTGGCACGAACTTTTGCATTAATTGCACCAGTTCACCCTGTTTTGCATCGAGTTTCATGTTACGATCCCAAATGCACCCAAACACTATCAACGCACCAAAACATTAGTTTAGGGTCCAATGGGTGGATTGGGTGCGACAATTGTGAAAATCATGACTGACTTCGGGCACGAACTTTTGCATTAATTGCACAGTTCACCGTTTTGCGCCGAGTTTCATGCAGTTACGAAACGATCCCAAATACTCCCAAACACTATGCAACGCACCAAAACATGAGTTTGGGGTCCAATGGGGTTGATTGGTGCGTTCGTTGCGAAAAATCCCGACGTGACTTCGTGGCACGAACTTTTGCATTAATTGCACCAGTACACCCTGTTTTGCATCGAGTTTGATGAAGTTACGAAATGATCCCAAATGCACCCCAAACACTATGCAACGCACTAAACATGTTTAGGTCCAATGGGGCGATTGGGTGCGTTCGTTGCGAAAAATCCAAATGTGACTTCATGGCACGAACTTTAGTATTAATTGCACCAGTTCACCCTGTTTGCACCGAGTTTCATGCAGTTATGAAACGATCCCAAATGCACCCAAACACTATGCAACGAACCAAAACATGAGTTTGGGGTCCAATGGGGTGGATTGGGTGCTTCGTAGAAAAAATCCCGGTGACTTCGTGGCACGACTTTCGCATTAATTGCACCAGTTCACCCTTTTGCACGAGTTTGATAGTTACGAAACATCCCAAATGCACCCAAACACTAAGCACCAAACATGAGTTTAGGGTCCAATGGGGTGGATGGTGCGTTCGTAGAGAAAAATCCCGGCGTGACTTTGGCACGAACTTTGCATTAATTGCACCCACCCCCGTTTTCATCGAGTTTCCGGTTACGAAATGATCCCAAATGCACCCAAACACTATGCAACGCACCAAAACATGAGTTTAGGGTCCAATGGAGTGGATTGGGTGTGTTCGTTGCAAAAATCCTAGCGTGACTTCATGGCACGAACTTTTGCATTAATTGCACCAGTTCACCCTATTTTGCACCGAGTTTCATGCATGAAGATCCAAATGCACCCAAACCCAAACACTATGCAACGCACCAAACATGAGTTTAGGGTCCAATGGGTGGATTGGGTGCGTTCTTAGACAAAAATCCCGGCGTGACTTCGTGGCACGAACTTTTGCATTAATTGCACCAGTGCACCGTTTTGCGTCGAGTTTGATCAGTTACGAAACGATCCCAAATGCACCCAAACACTAAAACGCACCAAAACATGAGTTTAGGGTCCAATGGGGTGGATGGCTGCGTTCGTGAAAAATTCCGGCGTGACTTTGTGGCACGAACTTTGCTTTAATTGCACTAATCACCCCGTTTTTCATCGAGTTTCATGCGGTTACGAAATGATCCCAAATGCACCCAAACACTATACGCACCAAAACATGAGTTTAGGGTCCAATGGAGTGGATTGGGTGTGTTCGTTGCAAAAATCCTACGTGACTTCATGGCACGAACTTTTGTATATTGCACCAGTTCACCCCATTTTGCACCGAGTTTCATCCTGTTATGAAACGATACCTGATGAGGAACATCCCTCCCAACGATACACCCATGCCTACTATGCAGCAAGGGACCAATGGACAAGAGCTCGTGCACGAGAGCTAAATTATCAGGGGTAAACTCGTTCCTCGCTGTCCATAACCATCATCCATGAATGGGGTACTACTAAAATTCTTGTGATGCTTTTCTTATTCTTAGGAACTTGGGACATGAACCAGATTGGAGGGAGAGCAAACACGACAAGAAAAGCGAGTGTGGATGATCAGATCGGACCATACCAGTTCGGACCTCCAGGAAGGGGCAACTTCGGAAGGCCATAACTCTTAGCTCCGAATATTGTTTAAGCATATGAGTACTTGTTGGAAATCTCCTGAAGTCTACTTTCAGATGGATCCAACCTCCAAGATGAAATTCCAAAGGAGCTAAGCAGAATCGCCAAAATGACATTCAGTCTTCCAGTCTTGGGCTGAAGCCCTTGTATCTAGTTCAGCCCACTAGGGGCCCATTTTAAGTTAGGGTTTTACACCCCCTCCACGCCTCTTGGCTGCTCCCCCCACCTATATAAACCACCAGCAGCCAACCATTGAGACCTGGGTTTTGTTTGGTTGTAAGTTTAGCTACTGCTACTTCCTTGGTAAACGCGTGTGTCGATTAGACCACCCGATTTGCTTGATTCAGAACCCCAACTTCGTGTGTATCAGATTTATCCTTTGGGCAAGGTCTGTGTGCTGATTTGCTTGTCCACTTGTTCTTGCTTGTTCTTCGAATTGCTTGCAGGTTCAAGGTTGTTCTTGGCACAGCCAAGAACAACACAAATTGGAGGCGGTGTAACTGTCGCTAAGGCGCAGCGCAGCCCTTGTGGTGTTGTAGTCGGGCAGCACAACGTCGATCCTCCTCAAATCGAGTTATCCCCCACTCTCATCGAAAGATCGGGAGCAAACCCCAGCGGGTTCCATCATGTGGTAATCAGAGCAAGGTTTTTTTTCGGTGAGAGATTCTAACCCAGCCCTTTACCTACAGTCCAGAAAACTACACAAAAATAGGCTAGATCGGAAAATCCCAACAACAGTTTGAGCTTTTGCTGTTCTGCTTAGTTCTTGCTTGTTGAGTTTTCAGTTGCATTGTTTGGGCTAGTTGCTGGTTTTAGTGGTTCAATCTTTAGAGTTTTGAGTTCTGGTCACGTTTTAGTCACCACGAAATCCACCAAATCTATCATATTTCCGCTGTCATTTCTGCCACCTACTGAATCCATCTTCCCAGATCTGAGCACTGGAAGGAAAACAGTCCTATATCTTGTGTTACATGTCCGATTCAAATGTTTTAAATATAATCTGGAAGCTTATCTCGTGTTCTTTCCAACAGATCAAAATTTGCCCCCTAACTCCTTCTGAGCGCGTCGCAATACCACTTGAGATTCGCGACCTGCTGTCTGAAAGTTGAGACGTTGGAACTGATTTTCAAGGAGTTGTGTGCAGCAATCCCTTTGTTTGGGTTGTTGGGATTTCAAAAGAGTTTTAGCCCCTGAAAAAGAAAGAGCAAAAAAAAAAAGAAAGAGAAGAGAAGAGAAAAAAAAAAGTGAAGGGAATAGAGCTGTTCGTTTTCTTGCATTCCTTGCTGTCTGGTGTGTGACAACATTTGTGTTCAGGCTCACGTCTCTAGCTTGATTTGGCACTAGGACCAGCATAGGACCATCAATGAATGTCTATTCAACTTGCTTTGACTATGTGGTTCTAGCTGTACCTTGAGTTTGTTTTGTTTGCAGCCACCTATAGCTCCACAAATTATCTACTACATCACGAGGTTGTGCTTGTGTAACCATTTGTGTTGTTCTTGCTGGCTGCCGACACCTCCTACCTTGCTTGGTAAGAACATGTAAGAACTTGAATGGACAAGTGTGAGTGAACATATAGTGTTCCACCACCTATTTTCCTTTAGTTGGTAGGCAACTTCTTGTGACTTTGTTTGCTGCAAGCTAACCATGGCAGGTGCAGGGAGTGAGGATGAGGATGGTGGAGGCCTGCTTACACCTCGCACCAAAGGCATCGTACAGCATTTTCAAAGCAAGTGAGGGAGTACACCTTGGGAATTGATAATGATTTGCAGGTGATAAATGAGAAGATTGGGCAAATGGAGGCCGCACAGATTTCCAACAACACCAAGCTTGCAGGTTTGGAGACGACGGTTGCTCGCGTGGACAAGAGTCTCGCTGCTCTTCTAAGGCGCTTGATGAGCTCCACTGCGAAGATGAAAGATCAGCATAGAGGACGTGGCCAAGAGAATGATGACGGCGCAGGAAAATTCAGGGTGCTGATTATGCTGCTGACACCGAAGTTGAGGATCAAGCCCAGCGACGTCTACGTCGTAACCGTCGAGGTATGGGTGGACAGCGTCCACATGAGGTACATAACAATGACATTGCTTTTAGTAAGATAAAATTTAAGATACCCTCTTTTGATGGTAAATATGATCCGGATGCTTATCTTACTTGGGAGATGGCTGTTGAACAAAAGTTTACTTGTCATGATTTTCCTGAAAATGCATGTGTTAGGGCTGCAACTAGTGAATTCACTGATTTTGCTTCCGTTTGGTGGATAGAACATGGCAAGAAAAATCCTAATAACATGCCACAAACTTGGGATGCCTTGAAACGGATCATGAGGGCTAGATTTGTTCCATCTTACTATGCACGTGATCTTTTAAACCAGCTGCAGCAGTTAAAACAAGGTACTAAAAGTGTAGAAGAATACTATCAAGAGCTGCAATGGGCATGCTACGCTGCAATTAGAGGAGGATGTGGAAACCTGCTATGGCTAGATTTTTGGGCGGGTTTTAAACCGGGAAATTCAGGACATCCTTGCTTATAAAGAGTACACTAACATAACCCGTTTGTTCCATCTTGCTTGCAAAGCTGAAAGGGAAGTGCAGGGACGACGTGCAAGTACCAGGACTAAACATTTCTGCAGGGAGGAAATTTTTCACACAGCCCCGCTCAAGCATTCCATCAACTGGACGTGCTGCTGCACCTTATTTCATCGTCAGCTCGAATAGCAGCCCAACCTTCTAGCGACAAGCCTCGTGACAACCCCTGCAAATTCAGCAGCAAAGACAACGCAAAAACCTGCTGCAACCACTTCATCGGTGGCATCCACAGGTAGAACAAGAGATGTTCAGTGCCACCGCTGCAAGGGATTTGGACATGTCATGCGTGACTGCCCAAGCAAGCGTGTGTTGGTGGTCAAAAATGATGGTGAGTACTCATCTACTAGTGAAACTTGAAGAAGATATACTTGCATTGCTTGCGGGCTGACCATGCAGGTAAGTGAGGCCTGCTCGGAAGAACATATTAATGCAGCTGAAGCCGACCGCTATGAGAGCCTAATTGTGCAGCAGTGTGCTGAGCGAACAAATGGAAAAGCGGAGCGAAAATCAGCGGCACACATTATTCCAAACAAAGTGTGTCATCAAAGAGCGTTCGGTGTCGAGTGATCATCGATCGATGGAGTGTAGCCTGACACAACTTGGCCAGCAGCGACATGGTGGAGAAGCTTGCACTTACCACCCAACCACACCCGCATCCATATTGCATTCATGGCTGAATAACCACCGGTAAGGCAAAGGTAACAAAACTTGTGCGAATTAATCTTGCCATCGGAATCCTATAAAGATGTTGTTGAAATGTGATGTTGTGCAATGCAAGCATGTAGTATTCTGCTAGGAAGGCCATGGCAATTTGATAAAGATTCTATGCATCATGGTAGATCAAATCAGTATTCCTTCCAATACCATGATAAAAGGATGTTGTTGCATCCAATGTCTCCTGAAGCAATTTTAAAGATGAACTTACTAGAGCTAGTTAAAATGAAGAATCAAGAACAGGTTTTAAAAGTGAAAATCAAATTGTGGCCAACGAACTTGAGAAGCACAAAAAGAGAAGTGCCAAATCTGTTCATGATAACAGAAATGAGATCAAGCTTGAAGAAGGGGCATGTTTCATTGCTACTAAATCTGATTTAGATGAGATTGATGCTACCACTGCTGTTTGCTATGCCTTGATTTGCAAACAAACCTTGTTTTCACTTCAGGACATACCTCTTCCTTGCCCCCTATTGTCACTAACCTTTTACAGGAGTATGCGGATGTTTTTCCAAAGGAGGTGCCACCGGGGCTGCCACAATTCGTGGGATTGAGCACCAGATTGACCTTATTCCCGGGGCCTCCTTACCCAATCGTACACCATACAGGACCACCCTGAAGAAAACTAAAGAATTCAGCGCCAAGTGCAAGAATTGCTCGACAAAGGTTACGTGCGTGAGTCCTCTGAGCCCCTGCGCTGTTCCTGTCCTTTTGGTTCCTAAGAAAGATGGAATCTTGGCGCATGTGTGTAGATTACGAGCGATTAATAACATAACAATCAGATATCATCATCCTATCCTAGGCTAGATGATATGCTTGATGAATTGAGTGGCTCAATTGTGTTCTCGAAAATGATTTGCGTAGTGGTTACCACCAGATTCGCATGAAGTTAGGAGGATGAATGGAAAACAGCATTTAAAACTAAATTCGGTCTATATGAGTGGTTAGTCATGCCTTTTTGGTCTCACTAATGCACCCAGCACTTTCATGAGATTAATGAATGAAGTTTTACGCGCTTTCATTGGCAGATTTGTTTGTGGTATATTTTGATGACATTCTGATCTATAGCAAATCACTAGAAGACCATCTTGATCATTTGCGTGCTGTTTTGGATGCTCTCCGTGATGCACGTTTGTTTGGTAACCTTGAGAAGTGCACCTTTTGCACAGATCGAGTCTCTTTTCTTGGCTATGTTGTGACACGCCAGGGAATTCAAGTCGATCAAGCCAAGGTTGAAGCCATTCACAGCTGGCCGGTTCCACAACGGTCACCCAAGTGCGAAGTTTTCTAGGACTTGCTGGATTTTATCGTCGCTTTGTGAAGGACTTTAGCACCATTGCAGCCCCATTGCATGAACTCACTAAGAAGGGTACAACCTTCACTTGGGCTGCAGCTCAACAGGATGCTTTCAGCGTGCTCAAAGATAAGTTAACTCATGCACCCTGCTCCAACTTCCAGATTCAATAAAACATTTGAACTTGAATGTGATGCTAGTGGAATTGGGTGGGGTGGCGTGCTGCTTGCAAGATGGTAAGCCTGTAGCATATTTCAGTGAGAAATTGAGTGGACCTAGCTTGAACTATTCTACTTACGATAAGGAATTGCTTGCTTTAGTTCGAACTTTGGAAACTTGGCAGCACTATTTGTGGCCCCAAAGAGTTTGTTATACATTCTGATCATGAGTCCTTAAAACACATTCGAAGTCAAGCAAACTAAATCGTAGGCATGCTAAATGGGTTGAATTCATTGAATCTTTCCCTTATGTCATCAAACACAAGAAAGGGAAGGAGAATGTCATTGCTGATGCTTTGTCTAGGCGTTACACTATGCTGTCCCAACTTGATTGCAAATTTTCGGTTTGGAAACGATTAAAGCACAATATGCTCATGATGATGATTTTAAGGATGTGTTGCTGAACTGTAAGGAGGGGAAAACCTTGGAACAAATTTGTCCTAACTGATGGGTTTATTTTTAGAGCTAACAAGCTATGCATTCCAGCTAGCTCCGTGCGTTTGTTATTACTACAGGAAGCACATGGAGGAGGGCTGATGGGACACTTTGGTGTGAAGAAGACAGAAAACATCCTTGCTAATCATTTCTTTTGGCCCAAGATGCGGAGGGACGTGGAGAGAATTTGTTGCTCGCTGCACAACATGCCAAAAAGCTAAGTCACACCTTAATCCTCATGGCTTGTACATTCCTCTACCTGTTCCTAATGCACCATGGGAGGATATTTCAATGGACTTTGTTTTAGGACTGCCTAGAACAAAGAAGGGGAGGGATAGTGTTTTTGTGGTTGTGGATAGATTTTCTAAGATGGCACATTTCATACCATGTCATAAGACCGATGATGCTACTCATGTTGCTGATTTGTTCTTTCGTGAAATTGTTCGTTTGCATGGTGTGCCAAACACAATTGTTTCAGATCGTGATGCAAAATTTCTTAGTCATTTTTGGAGAACTTTGTGGGCTAAATTAGGTACTAAGCTGCTATTTTCCACTACATGTCATCCCCAAACTGATGGACAAACTGAGGTTGTGAATAGAACTTTATCTACCATGCTTAGGGCTATTTTGAAAAAGAACATAAAATGTGGGAAGAATGTTTGCCTCATGTTGAGTTTGCTTACAACCGTTCACAACATTCTACTACTAAAAAGAGCCCTTTTGAGATTGTTTATGGTTTTGTGCCTCGAGCCCCTATTGATTTGCTGCCTCTACCAACTTCTGAGAGATTGAATTTTGATGCTAAACAACGTGGTGAGTTGATGTTGAAAATGCATGAGACCACAAGGAGAACATAGAAACCATAAATGCTAAAATATAAACTTGCTGGTAGCAGAGGAAAGAAGCATGTCACTTTTGAACCAGGTGATTTGGTTTGGCTGCACTTGAGAAAGGATCGGTTTCCTGATTTGAGGAAGTCAAAGTTGCTTCCGAGAGCTGATGGCCCTTTTAAAGTTGTAGCTAAGATCAATGATAATGCATACAAACTTGAGTTGCCTGCAGATTTTGGGGTTAGCCCCACATTTAACATTGCAGATTTGAAATCATATTGGGTGAGGAATGATGAACTTGAGTCGAGGACGACTCAAATGCAAGAAGGGGAGGATGATGAGGACATCCCTCCCAACGATACACCCATGCCTACTATGCAGCAAGGACCAATGACAAGAGCTCGTGCACGAGAGCTAAATTATCAGGTAAACTCGTTCCTCGCTGTCCATAAACCATCATCCATGAATGGGTACTACTAAATTCTTGTGATGCTTTTCTTATTCTTAGGAACTTGGGACATGAACCAGATTGGAGGGAGAGCAAACACGACAAGAAAGCGAGTGTGGATGATCAGATCGGACCATACCAGTTCGGACCTCCAGGAAGGGGCAACTTCGGAAGGCCATAACTCTTAGCTCCGAATATTGTTTGAAGCCTATGAGTACTTGTTGGAAATCTCTGAAGTCTACTTTCAGATGGATCCAACCTCAAGATGAAATTCCAAAGGAGCTAAGCAGAATCGCCGAAAATGACATTCAGTCTTCCAGTCTTGGGCTGAAGCCCTTGTATCTAGTTCAGCCCACTAGGGGCCCATTTTAAGTTAGGGTTTACACCCCCCTCCACGCCTCTTGGCTGCTCCCCCACCTATATAAACCACCAGCAGCCACCATTTGAGACCTGGGTTTGTTGGTTGTAAGTTTAGCTACTGCTACTTCCTTGTAAACGCGTGTGTCGATTAGACCACCCGATTGCTGATTCAGAACCCCAACTCGTGTGTATCAGATTTATCCTTTGGGCAAGGTCTGTGTGCTGTTTGCTTGTCCACTTGTTCTGCTTGTTCTTCGAATTGCTTGCAGGTTCAAGGTTGTTCTGCACAGCAAGAACAACACAAAATGGAGCGGTGTAACTGTCGCTAAGGCGCAGCGCAGCTCTTGTGGTGGTTGTAGTCGGGGCAGCACAACGTCGATCCTCCTCAAATCGAGTATCCCCCACTCTCATCGAAAGATCGGGAGCAAACCCAGCGGGTTCCATCAAAAATGCATCCCAACACTATTGCAACGACACCAAACATGAGTTAGGGTCCAATGGGGTGGATTGGTGTCGGTTCGTTGTCGAAAAATCCCGAATGTGACTTCGTGGCACAGAACTTTTGCATTAATTGCAACCAGTGCACACCCGTTTTGCGCCGATGTTTCACTGCAGTTAACGAACGATCCCAATGCACCCAAACACTATGCAACGCACCAAAACAGGTGGGGGGGTTTGGGGTCCAATGGGGTGATTGGGTGCGTTCGTTGCCGGAAAAATCCCCTACGTGACTCGTTGGCACGAACTTTTGCATTAATTGCACCTGTTCACCCTTTTTGCATCGAGTTTGATGAAGTTACGAAACGATCTTAAATGCACCCAAAAACTATGCATCGCACTAAAATGAGTTTACGTCCAATGGGGCGGATTGGGTGCGTTCGTTGCGAAAAATCCAAATGTGACTTCATGGCACGAACTTTAGTATTAATTGCACCAGTTCACCCTGTTTTGCACGAGTTTCATGCAGTTATGAAACGATCCCAAATGCAGCCAAACACTACGCAACGACCAAAACATGAGTTTAGGGTCCAATGGGGTGGATTGGGTGCATTCGTTAGAGAAAAATCCCTGTGTGACTTCGTGGCACGAGCTTTCGCATTAATTGCACTAGTTCACCCTATTTTGAATGGAGTTTCATGCGGTTACGAAAGGATCCCAAATGCACCCAAACACTATGCAACGCACCAAAACATGAGTTTAGGGTCCAATGGAGTGGATTGGGTGCGTTCATTGCAAAAAATCACGACGTGACTTCGTGGCACGTACTTTTGCATTAATTGCACCAGTTCACCCTGTTTTGCATCGAGTTTGATCTAGTTACGGAAACGATCCCAAATGCACCCAAACACTATGTAATGCACCCAAACATGAGTTTAGGGTCCAATGGGGGTGGACTGGGTGCTGTTCGTTAGAGAAAAAATCCCGGCGTGACTTTGTTGGCACGAGCTTTCGCATTAATTGCACTAATTCACCCTAGTTTTTCATCGAGTTTCATGCGGTTACGAAATGATCCCAAATGCACCCCAAACACTATGCAACGCACCAAAACATGAGTTTAGGGTCCAATGAGTGGATTGGGTGTGTTCGTTGCCAAAAAATCCTAACGTGACTTCATGGCATGAACTTTTGTATTAATTGCACCAGTTCACCCTATTTTGCACCGAGTTTCATGCTGTTATGAAACGATACCAAATGCACCCAAACACTATGCACGCACCAGAACATGAGTTTAGGGTCGAATGGGGTGGATTGGGTGAGTTCTTAGACAAAAATCCCGGCGTGACTTCGTGGCACGAACTTTTTGCATTAATTGCACCAGTTCACCCTGTTTTGCATCGAGTTTGATCCAGTTACGAAACGATCCCAAATGCAACCAAACACTATGCAACGCACCAAAACATGAGTTTAGGGTCCAATGGGGTGGACTGGGTGCGTTCGTAGAGAAAAAATCCCGGCGTGACTTTGTGGCACGAGCTTTCGTATTAATTGCACTAATTCACCCCAGTTTTTCATCGAGTTTCATGCGGTTACGAATGAACCCAAATGCACCCAAACACTATGCCAACGCACCAAAACATGAGTTTAGGGTCCAATGGAGTGGATTGGGTGTGTTCGTTGCAAAAAATCCTAACGTGACTTCATGGCACGAACTTTTGTATATTGCACCAGTTCACCCCATTTTGCACCGAGTTTCATGCTGTTATGAAACGATACCAAATGCACCCAAACACTATGCAACGAACCAAAACATGAGTTTAGGGTCCAATGGGGTGGATTGTGTGCGTTCGTTGCGAAAAATCCCGACGTGACTTCGTGGCACGAACTTTTGCATTAATTGCACCAGTTCACCCTGTTTGCATCGAGTTTCATCCGGTTACGGATCCCAAATGCACCCCAAACACTATGCAACGCACCAAACATGAGTTTGGGGTCCAATGGGGTTGATTGGGTGCGTTCGTTGAGAAAAATCCCGACGTGACTTCGTGGCATGAACTTTCGCATTAATTGCACCAGTTCACCCTATTTTGCATCGAGTTTCATGCGGTTTCGGATCCCAAATGCACCCAAACACTATGCAACGCACCAAAACATGAGTTTAGGGTCCAATGTGGTGGATTGAGTGCGTACATTGTGAAAAATCACGACGTGACTTCGGGGCACGAACTTTTGCATTAATTGCACCAGTTCACACCGTTTTGCGCCGAGTTTCATGCAGTTACGAAACGATCCCAAATGCACCCAAACACTATGCAACGCACCAAAACATGAGTTTGGGGTCCAATGGGGTTGATTGGGTGCGTTCGTTGCGAAAATCCCTACGTGACTTCGAGGCACGAACTTCTGCATTAATTGCACCTGTTCACCCTTTTTTGCATCGAGTTTGATGAAGTTACGAAATGATCTTAAATGCACCCAAACACTATGCATCGCCTAAAACAAGAGTTTACGGTCCAATGGGGGCGATTGGGTGCATTCGTAGAGAAAAATCCCGGTGTGACTTCGTGGCACGAGCTTTCTCATTAATTGGACTAGTTCACCCTGTTTTGCATGGAGTTTCATACGGTTACGAAACGATCCCAAATGCACCCAAACACTATGCAACGCACCAAAACATGAGTTTAGGGTCCAATGGAGTGGATTGGGTGCGTTCATTGCAAAAAAAATCACGACGTGACTTCGTGGGCACGTACTTTTGCATTAATTGCACCAGTTCACCCTGTTTTGCATCGAGTTTGATCCAGTTACGAAACGATCCCAAATGCACCCAAACAATATGCAACGCACCAAAACATGTGTTTAGGGTCCAATGGGTGGACTGGGTGCGTTCGTAGAGAAAAAATCCCGGCGTGACTTTGTGGCACGAGCTTTCGCATTAATTGCACTAATTCGCCCTAGTTTTTCATCGAGTTTCTTGCGGTTACGAAATGGTCCCAAATGCACTCAAACACTATGCAACACACCAAAACATGAGTTTAGGGTCCAATGGAGTGGATTGGGTGTGTTCGTTGCAAAAAATCCTAACGTGACTTCATGGCACGAACTTTTGTATTAATTGCACCAGTTCACCCCATTTTGCACCGAATTTCATGCTGTTATGAAACGATACCAAAGGCACCCAAACACTATGCAACGCACCAAAACATGAGTTTAGGGTCCAATGAGGTGGATTGGGTGCGTTCGTTGCGAAAAATCCCGACGTGACTTCGTGGCACGAACTTTTGCATTAATTGCACCAGTTCACCCTATTTTGCATCGAGTTTCATGCGGTTACGGATCCCAAATGCACCCAAACACTATGCAACGCACCAAAACATGAGTTTAGGGTCCAATGTGGTGGATTGGGTGCGACAATTGTGAAAAATCATGACGTGACTTCGGGGCACGAACTTTTGCATTAATTGCACCAGTTCACACCGTTTTGCGCCGAGTTTCATGCAGTTACGAAACGATCCCAAATGCTCCCAAACACTATGCAATGCACCAAAACATGAGTTTGGGGTCCAATGGGGTTGATTGGGTGCGTTCGTTGCGAAAAATCCCGACATGACTTCGTGGCACGAACTTTCGCATTAATTGCACCAATTCACCCTGTTTTGCATCGAGTTTCATGCGGTTACGGATCCCAAATGCACCCAAACACTATGCAACGCACCAAAACATGAGTTTGGGGTCCAATGTGGTGGATTGAGTGCGTACATTGTGAAAAATCATGACGTGACTTCGGGGCACGAACTTTTGCATTAATTGCACCAGTTCACCCCATTTTGCACCGAGTTTCATGCTGTTATGAAACGATACCAAATGCACCCAAACACTATGCAACGCACCAAAACATGAGTTTAGGGTCCAATGGGGTCGATTGGGTGCGTTCTTAGACAAAAATCCCGGCGTGACTTCGTGGCACGAACTTTTGCATTAATTGCACCAGTTCACCCTGTTTTGCATCAAGTTTCATCCGGTTACGGATCCCAAATGCACCGAAACACTATGCAACGCACCAAAACATGAGTTTAGGGTCCAATGTGGTGGATTGGGTGCGACAATTGTGAAAAATCATGACGTGACTTCGGGGCACGAACTTTTGCATTAATTGCACCAGTTCACACCGTTTTTGCACCGAGTTTCATGCAGTTATGAAACGATCCCAAATGCTCCCAAACACAATGCAATGCACCAAAACATGAGTTTGGGGTCCAATGGGGTTGATTGGGTGCGATCGTTGCGAAAAAATCCCGACATGACTTCGTGGCACGAACTTTCGCATTAATTGCACCAATTCACCCTGTTTTGCATCGAGTTTCATGCGGTTACGGATCCCAAATGCACCCAACACTATGCAACGCACCAAAACATGAGTTTGGGGTCCAATGTGGTGGATTGAGTGCGTACATTGTGAAAAATCACGACGTGACTTCGGGGCACGAACTTTTGCATTAATTGCACCAGTTCACCCCATTTTGCACCGAGTTTCATGCTGTTATGAAACGATACCAAATGCACCCAAACACTATGCAACGCACTAAAACATGAGTTTTGGGTCCAATGTGGTGGATTGGGTGCGACAATTGTGAAAAATCATGACGTGACTTCGGGGCACGAACTTTTGCATTAATTGCACCAGTTCACACCGTTTTGCGCCAAGTTTCATGCAGTTACGAAACGATCCCAAATACTCCCAAACACTATGCAACGCACCAAAACATGAGTTTGGGGTCCAATGGGGTTGATTGGGTGCGTTCGTTGCGAAAAATCCCGACGTGACTTCGTGGCACGTACTTTCGCATTAATTGCACCAGTTCACCCTGTTTTTGCATCGAGTTTCATGCGGTTTCGGATCCCAAATGCACCCAAACACTATGCAACGCACCAAAACATGAGTTTAGGGTCCAATGTGGTGGATTGGGTGCGTACATTGTGAAAATCTCGACGTGACTTCGGGGCACGAAATTTTGCATTAATTGCACCAGTTCACACCGTTTTGCGTCGAGTTTCATGCAGTTACGAAATGATCCCAAATGCACCCAAACAATATGCAACGCACCAAAACATGCGTTTGGGGTCCAATGGGGTTGATTGGGTGTGTTCGTTGCGAAAAATCCCGACGTGACTTCGTGGCACGAACTTTTGCATTAATTGCACCAGTACACCCTGTTTTGCATCGAGTTTGATGAAGTTACGAAATGATCCCAAATGCACCCAAACACTATGCAACGCACTAAAACATGAGTTTACGGTCCAATGGGGCGGATTGGGTGCGTTCGTTGCGAAAAATCCAATGTGACTTCATGGCACGAACTTTAGTATTAATTGCACCAGTTCACCCTGTTTTGCACCGAGTTTCATGCAGTATGAAACGATCCCAAATGCAGCCAAACACTATGCAACGAACCAAAAACATGATTTTAGGGTCCAATGGGGTGGATTGGGTGCATTCGTAGAGAAAAATCCCGGTGTGACTTCGTGGCACGAGCTTTCGCATTAATTGCACTAGTTCACCATGTTTTGAATGGAGTTTCATGCGGTTACGAAACGATCCCAAATGCACCCAAACACTATGCAACGCACCAAAACATGAGTTTAGGGTCCAATGGAGTGGATTGGGTGCGTTCATTGCAAAAAAACACGACGTGACTTCGTGGCACGTACTTTTGCATTAATTGCACCAGTTCACCCTGTTTTGCATCGAGTTTGATCCAGTTACGAAACGATCCCAAATACACCCAAACACTATGTAACGCACCAAAACATGAGTTTAGGGTCCAATGGGGTGGACTGGGTGCGTTCGTCGAGAAAAAATCCCGGCGTGACTTTGTGGCACGAGCTTTCGCATTAATTGCACTAATTCACCCTAGTTTTTCATCGAGTTTCTTGCGGTTACGAAATGGTCCCAAATGCACTCAAACACTATGCAACACACCAAAACATGAGTTTAGGGTCCAATGGAGTGGATTGGGTGTGTTCGTTGCAAAAAATCCTAACGTGACTTCATGGCACGAACTTTTGTATTAATTGCACCAGTTCACCCCATTTTGCACCGAGTTTCATGCTGTTATGAAACAATACCAAATGCACCCAAACACTATGCAATGCCACCAAAACATGAGTTTAGGGTCCAATGGGGTGGATTGGGTGCGTTCATTGCAAAAAAAAATCACGACGTGACTTCGTGGCACGTACTTTTGCATTAATTGCACCAGTTCACCCTGTTTTGCATCGAGTTTGATCCAGTTACGAAATGATCCCAAATGCACCCAAACAATATGCAACACACCAAACATGTGTTTAGGGTCCAATGGGGTGGACTGGGTGCGTTCGTAGAGAAAAAAATCCCGGCGTGACTTTGTGGCACGAGCTTTCGCATTAATTGCACTAATTCGCCCTAGTTTTTCATCGAGTTTCTTGCGGTTACGAAATGGTCCCAAATGCACTCAAACACTATGCAACACACCAAAACATGAGTTTAGGGTCCAATGGAGTGGATTGGGTGTGTTCGTTGCAAAAAATCCTAACGTGACTTCATGGCACGAACTTTTGTATTAATTGCACCAGTTCACCCCATTTTGCACCGAGTTTCATGCTGTTATGAAACGATACCAAATGCACCCAAACACTATGCAACGCACCAAAACATCAGTTTAGGGTCCAATGAGGTGGATTGGGTGCGTTCGTTGCGAAAAATCCCGACGTGACTTCGTGGCACGAACTTTTGCATTAATTGCACCAGTTCACCCTATTTTGCATCGAGTTTCATGCGGTTACGGATCCCAAATGCACCCAAACACTATGCAACGCACCAAAACATGAGTTTAGGGTCCAATGTGGTGGATTGGGTGCGACAATTGTGAAAAATCATGACGTGACTTCGGGGCACGAACTTTTGCATTAATTGCACCAGTTCACACCGTTTTGCGCCGAGTTTCATGCAGTTACGAAACGATCCCAAATGCTCCCAAACACTATGCAATGCACCAAAACATGAGTTTGGGGTCCAATGGGGTTGATTGGGTGCGTTCGTTGCGAAAAATCCCGACATGACTTCGTGGCACGAACTTTCGCATTAATTGCACCAATTCACCCTGTTTTGCATCGAGTTTCATGCGGTTACGGATCCCAAATGCACCCAAACACTATGCAACGCACCAAAACATGAGTTTGGGGTCCAATGTGGTGGATTGAGTGCGTACATTGTGTAAAATCATGACGTGACTTCGGGGCACGAACTTTTGAATTAATTGCACCAGTTCACCCCATTTTGCACCGAGTTTCATGCTGTTATGAAACGATACCAAATGCACCCAAACACTATGCAACGCACCAAAACATGAGTTTAGGGTCCAATGGGGTGGATTGGGTGCGTTCTTAGACAAAAATCCCGGCGTGACTTCGTGGCACGAACTTTTGCATTAATTGCACCAGTTCACCCTGTTTTGCATCAAGTTTCATCCGGTTACGGATCCCAAATGCACCGAAACACTATGCAACGCACCAAAACATGAGTTTAGGGTCCAATGTGGTGGATTGGGTGCGACAATTGTGAAAAATCATGACATGACTTCGGGGCACGAACTTTTGCATTAATTGCACCAGTTCACACCGTTTTGCCACCGAGTTTCATGCAGTTATGAAACGATCCCCAAATGCTCCCAAACACAATGCAATGGACCAAAACATGAGTTTGGGGTCCAATGGGGTTGATTGGGTGCGATCGTTGCGAAAATCCCGACATGACTTCGTGGCACGAACTTTCGCATTAATTGCACCAATTCACCCTGTTTTGCATCGAGTTTCATGCGGTTACGGATCCCAAATGCACCCAAACACTATGCAACGCACCAAAACATGAGTTTGGGGTCCAATGTGGTGGATTGAGTGCGTACATTGTGAAAAATCACGACGTGACTTCGGGGCACGAACTTTTGCATTAATTGCACCAGTTCACCCCATTTTGCACCGAGTTTCATGCTGTTATGAAACGATACCAAATGCACCCAAACACTATGCAACGCACTAAAACATGAGTTTTGGGTCCAATGTGGTGGATTGGGTGCGACAATTGTGAAAAATCATGACGTGACTTCGGGGCACGAACTTTTGCATTAATTGCACCAGTTCACACCGTTTTGCGCCAAGTTTCATGCAGTTACGAAACGATCCCAAATACTCCCAAACACTATGCAACGCACCAAAAACATGAGTTTGGGGTCCAATGGGGTTGATTGGGTGCGTTCGTTGCGAAAAATCCCGACGTGACTTCGTGGCACGTACTTTCGCATTAATTGCACCAGTTCACCCTGTTTTTGCATCGAGTTTCATGCGGTTTTGGATCCCAAATGCACCCAAACACTATGCAACGCACCAAAACATGAGTTTAGGGTCCAATGTGGTGGATTGGGTGCGTACATTGTGAAAAATCTCGACGTGACTTCGGGGCACGAAATTTTGCATTAATTGCACCAGTTCACACCGTTTTGCGCCGAGTTTCATGCAGTTACGAAATGATCCCAAATGCACACAAACAATATGCAACGCACCAAAACATGAGTTTGGGGTCCAATGGGGTTGATTGGGTGCGTTCGTTGCGAAAAAATCCCGACGTGACTTCGTGGCACGAACTTTTGCATTAATTGCACCAGTACACCCTGTTTTGCATCGAGTTTGATGAAGTTACGAAATGATCCCAAATGCACCCAAACACTATGCAACGCACTAAAACATGAGTTTACGGTCCAATGGGGCGGATTGGGTGCGTTCGTTGCGAAAAATCCAAATGTGACTTCATGGCACGAACTTTAGTATTAATTGCACCAGTTCACCCTGTTTTGCACTGAGTTTCATGCAGTTATGAAACGATCCCAAATGCAGCCAAACACTATGCAACGAACCAAAAACATGATTTTAGGGTCCAATGGGGTGGATTGGGTGCATTCGTAGAGAAAAATCCCGGTGTGACTTCGTGGCACGAGCTTTCGCATTAATTGCACTAGTTCACCATGTTTTGAATGGAGTTTCATGCGGTTACGAAACGATCCCAAATGCACCCAAACACTATGCAACGCACCAAAACATGAGTTTAGGGTCCAATGGAGTGGATTGGGTGCGTTCATTGCAAAAAAACACGACGTGACTTCGTGGCACGTACTTTTGCATTAATTGCACCAGTTCACCCTGTTTTGCATCGAGTTTGATCCAGTTACGAAACGATCCCAAATACACCCAAACACTATGTAACGCACCAAAACATGAGTTTAGGGTCCAATGGGGTGGACTGGGTGCGTTCGTCGAGAAAAAATCCCGGCGTGACTTTGTGGCACGAGCTTTCGCATTAATTGCACTAATTCACCCTAATTTTTCATCGAGTTTCTTGCGGTTACGAAATGGTCCCAAATGCACTCAAACACTATGCAACACACCAAAACATGAGTTTAGGGTCCAATGGAGTGGATTGGGTGTGTTCGTTGCAAAAAATCCTAACGTGACTTCATGGCACGAACTTTGTATTAATTGCACCAGTTCACCCCATTTTGCACCGAGTTTCATGCTGTTATGAAACAATACCAAATGCACCCAAACACTATGCAATGCACCAAAACATGACTTTAGGGTCCAATGGGGTGGATTGGGTGCGTTCATTGCAAAAAAAATCACGACGTGACTTCGTGGCACGTACTTTTGCATTAATTGCACCAGTTCACCCTGTTTTGCATCGAGTTTGATCCAGTTACGAAATGATCCCAAATGCACCCAAACAATATACAACGCACCAAAACATGTGTTTAGGGTCCAATGGGGTGGACTGGGTGCGTTCGTAGAGAAAAAATCCCGGCGTGACTTTGTGGCACGAGCTTTCGGATTAATTGCACTAATTCGCCCTAGTTTTTCATCGAGTTTCTTGCGGTTACGAAATGGTCCCAAATGCACTCAAACACTATGCAACACACCAAAACATGAGTTTAGGGTCCAATGGAGTGGATTGGGTGTGTTCGTTGCAAAAAATCCTAACGTGACTTCATGGCACGAACTTTTGTATTAATTGCACCAGTTCACCCCATTTTGCACCGAGTTTCTTGCTGTTATGAAACGATACCAAATGCACCCAAACACTATGCAACGCACCAAAACATGAGTTTAGGGTCCAATGAGGTGGATTGGGTGCGTTCGTTGCGAAAAATCCCGACGTGACTTCGTGGCACGAACTTTTGCATTAATTGCACCAGTTCACCCTATTTTGCATCGAGTTTCATGCGGTTACGGATCCCAAATGCACCCAAACACTATGCAACGCACCAAAACATGAGTTTAGGGTCCAATGTGGTGGATTGGGTGCGACAATTGTGAAAAATCATGACGTGACTTCGGGGCACGAACTTTTGCATTAATTGCACCAGTTCACACCGTTTTGCGCCGAGTTTCATGCAGTTACGAAACGATCCCAAATGCTCCCAAACACTATGCAATGCACCAAAACATGAGTTTGGGGTCCAATGGGGTTGATTGGGTGCGTTCGTTGCGAAAAATCCCGACATGACTTCGTGGCACGAACTTTCGCATTAATTGCACCAATTCACCCTGTTTTGCATCGAGTTCCATGCGGTTACGGATCCCAAATGCACCCAAACACTATGCAACGCACCAAAACATGAGTTTGGGGTCCAATGTGGTGGATTGAGTGCGTACATTGTGAAAATCACGACGTGACTTCGGGGCACGAACTTTTGCATTAATTGCACCAGTTCACCCCATTTTGCACCGAGTTTCATGCTGTTATGAAACGATACCAAATGCACCCAAACACTATGCAACGCACCAAAACATGAGTTTAGGGTCCAATGGGGTGGATTGGGTGCGTTCTTAGACAAAAATCCCGGCGTGACTTCGTGGCACGAACTTTTGCATTAATTGCACCAGTTCACCCTGTTTTGCATCAAGTTTCATCCGGTTACGGATCCCAAATGCACCGAAACACTATGCAACGCACCAAAACATGAGTTTAGGGTCCAATGTGGTGGATTGGGTGCGACAATTGTGAAAAATCATGACGTGACTTCGGGGCACGAACTTTTGCATTAATTGCACCAGTTCACACCGTTTTGCACCGAGTTTCATGCAGTTACGAAACGATCCCAAATGCTCCCAAACACAATGCAATGCACCAAAACATGAGTTTGGGGTCCAATGGGGTTGATTGGGTGCGTTCGTTGCGAAAAATCCCGACATGACTTCGTGGCACGAACTTTCGCATTAATTGCACCAATTCACCCTGTTTTGCATCGAGTTTCATGCGGTTACGGATCCCAAATGCACCCAAACACTATGCAACGCACCAAAACATGAGTTTAGGGTCCAATGTGGTGGATTGGGTGCGACAATTGTGAAAAATCATGACGTGACTTCGGGGCACGAACTTTTGCATTAATTGCACCAGTTCACACCGTTTTGCGCCGAGTTTCATGCAGTTACGAAACGATCCCAAATGCTCCCAAACACAATGCAATGCACCAAAACATGAGTTTGGGGTCCAATGGGGTTGATTGGGTGCGTTCGTTGCGAAAAATCCCGACATGACTTCGTGGCACGAACTTTCGCATTAATTGCACCAATTCACCCTGTTTTGCATCGAGTTTCATGCGGTTACGGATCCCAAATGCACCCAAACACTATGCAACGCACCAAAACATGAGTTTGGGGTCCAATGTGGTGGATTGAGTGCGTACATTGTGAAAAATCACGACGTGACTTCGGGGCACGAACTTTTGCATTAATTGCACCAGTTCACCCCATTTTGCACCGAGTTTCATGCTGTTATGAAACGATACCAAATGCACCCAAACACTATGCAACGCACCAAAACATGAGTTTAGGGTCCAATGTGGTGGATTGGGTGCGACAATTGTGAAAAATCATGACGTGACTTCGGGGCACGAACTTTTGCATTAATTGCACCAGTTCACACCGTTTTGCGCCGAGTTTCATGCAGTTACGAAATGATCCCAAATGCTCCCAAACACTATGCAATGCACCAAAACATGAGTTTGGGGTCCAATGGGGTTGATTGGGTGCGTTCGTTGCGAAAAATCCCGACATGACTTCGTGGCACGAACTTTCGCATTAATTGCACCAATTCACCCTGTTTTGCATCGAGTTTCATGCGGTTACGGATCCCAAATGCACCCAAACACTATGCAACGCACCAAAACATGAGTTTGGCGTCCAATGTGGTGGATTGAGTGCGTACATTGTGAAAAATCACGACGTGACTTCGGGGCACGAACTTTTGCTTTAATTACACCAGTTCACCCCATTTTGCACCGAGTTTCATGCTGTTATGAAACGATACCAAATGCACCCAAACACTATGCAACACACCAAAACATGAGTTTAGGGTCCAATGGGGTGGATTGGGTGCGTTCGTTGCGAAAAATCCCGACGTGACTTCGTGGCACGAACTTTTGCATTAATTGCACCAGTTCACCCTGCTTTGCATCGAGTTTCATCCGGTTACGGATCCCAAATGCACCCAAAAACTATGCAACGCACCAAAACATGAGTTTTGGGTCCAATGTGGTGGATTGGGTGCGACAATTGTGAAAAATCATGACGTGACTTCGGGGCACGAACTTTTGCATTAATTGCACCAGTTCACACCGTTTTGCGCCGAGTTTCATGCAGTTACGAAATGATCCCAAATGCATCCAAACAATATGCAACGCACCAAAACATGAGTTTGGGGTCCAATGGGGTTGATTGGGTGCGTTCGTTGCGAAAAATCCCGACGTGACTTCGTGGCACGAACTTTTGCATTAATTGCACCAGTACACCCTGTTTTGCATCGAGTTTGATGAAGTTAGGAAATGATCCCAAATGCACCCAAACACTATGCAACGCACTAAAACATGAGTTTACGGTCCAATGGGGCGGATTGGGTGCGTTCGTTGCGAAAAATCCAAATGTGACTTCATGGCTCGAACTTTAGTATTAATTGCACCAGTTCACCCTGTTTTGCACCGAGTTTCATGCAGTTATGAAACGATCCCAAATGCAGCCAAACACTATGCAACGAACCAAAACATGATTTTAGGGTCCAATGGGGTGGATTGGGTGCATTCGTAGAGAAAAATCCCGGTGTGACTTCGTGGCACGAGCTTTCGCATTAATTGCACTAGGTCACCCTAGTTTTTCATCGAGTTTCTTACGGTTACGAAATGGTCCCAAATGCACTCAAACACTATGCAACACACCAAAACATGAGTTTAGGGTCCAATGGAGTGGATTGGGTGTGTTCGTTGCAAAAAATCCTAACGTGACTTCATGGCACGAACTTTTGTATTAATTGCACCAGTTCACCCCATTTTGCACCGAGTTTCATGCTGTTATGAAACAATACCAAATGCACCCAAACACTATGCAACGCACCAAAACATGAGTTTAGGGTCCAATGGGGTGGATTGGGTGCGTTCATTGCGAAAAATCCCGACGTGACTTCGTGGCACGAACTTTTGCATTAATTGCACCAGTTCACCCTATTTTGCATCGAGTTTCATGCGGTTACGGATCCCAAATGCACCCAAACACTATGCAACGCACCAAAACATGAGTTTAGGGTCCAATGTGGTGGATTGGGTGCGACAATTGTGAAAAATCATGACGTGACTTCGGGGCACGAACTTTTGCTTTAATTGCACCAGTTCACACCGTTTTGCGCCGAGTTTCATGCAGTTACGAAACGATCCCAAATGCTCCCAAACACTATGCAATGCACCAAAACATGAGTTTGGGGTCCAATGGGGTTGATTGGGTGCGTTCGTTGCGAAAAATCCCGACATGACTTCGTGGCACGAACTTTCGCATTAATTGCACCAATTCACCCTGTTTTGCATCGAGTTTCATGCGGTTACGGATCCCAAATGCACCCAAACACTATGCAACGCACCAAAACATGAGTTTGGGGTCCAATGTGGTGGATTGAGTGCGTACATTGTGAAAAATCACGACGTGACTTCGGGGCACGAACTTTTGCATTAATTGCACCAGTTCACCCCATTTTGCACCGAGTTTGATGCTGTTATGAAACGATACCAAATGCACCCAAACACTATGCAACACACCAAAACATGAGTTTAGGGTCCAATGGGGTGGATTGGGTGCGTTCGTTGCGAAAAATCCCGACGTGACTTCGTGGCACGAACTTTTGCATTAATTGCACCAGTTCACCCTGTTTTGCATCGAGTTTCATCCGGTTACGGATCCCAAATGCACCCAAACACTATGCAACGCACCAAAACATGAGTTTAGGGTCCAATGTGGTGGATTGGGTGCGACAATTGTGAAAAATCATGACGTGACTTCGGGGCACGAACTTTTGCATTAATTGCACCAGTTCACACCGTTTTGCGCCGAGTTTCATGCAGTTACGAAACGATCCCAAATACTCCCAAAAACTATGCAACGCACCAAAACATGAGTTTGGGGTCCAATGGGGTTGATTGGGTGCGTTCGTTGCGAAAAATCCCGACGTGACTTCGTGGCACGTACTTTCGCATTAATTGCACCAGTTCACCCTGTTTTGCATCGAGTTTCATGCGGTTTCGGATCCCAAATGCACCCAAACACTATGCAACACACCAAAACATGAGTTTAGGGTCCAATGTGGTGGATTGGGTGTGTTCGTTGCAAAAAATCCTAACGTGACTTCCTGGCACAAACTTTTGTATTAATTGCACCAGTTCACCCCATTTTGCACCGAGTTTCATGCTGTTATGAAACAATACCAAATGCACCCAAACACTATGCAATGCACCAAAACATGATTTTAGGGTCCAATGGGGTGGATTGGGTGCGTTCGTTGCGAAAAATCCCGACGTGACTTCGTGGCACGAACTTTTGCATTAATTGCACCAGTTCACCCTATTTTGCATCGAGTTTCATGCGGTTACGGATCCCAAATGCACCCAAACACTATGCAACGCACCAAAACATGAGTTTAGGGTCCAATGTGGTGGATTGGGTGCGACAATTGTGAAAAATCATGACGTGACTTCGGGGCACGAACTTTTGCATTAATTGCACCAGTTCACACCGTTTTGCGCCGAGTTTCATGCAGTTACGAAATGATCCCAAATGCTCCCAAACACTATGCAATGCACCAAAACATGAGTTTGGGGTCCAATGGGGTTGATTGGGTGCGTTCGTTGCGAAAAATCCCGACATGACTTCGTGGCACGAACTTTCGCATTAATTGCACCAATTCACCCTGTTTTGCATCGAGTTTCATGCGGTTACGGATCCCAAATGCACCCAAACACTATGCAACGCACCAAAACATGAGTTTGGCGTCCAATGTGGTGGATTGAGTGCGTACATTGTGAAAAATCACGACGTGACTTCGGGGCACGAACTTTTGCTTTAATTGCACCAGTTCACCCCATTTTGCACCGAGTTTCATGCTGTTATGAAACGATACCAAATGCACCCAAACACTATGCAACACACCAAAACATGAGTTTAGGGTCCAATGGGGTGGATTGGGTGCGTTCGTTGCGAAAAATCCCGACGTGACTTCGTGGCACGAACTTTTGCATTAATTGCACCAGTTCACCCTGCTTTGCATCGAGTTTCATCCGGTTACGGATCTCAAATGCACCCCAAAACTATGCAACGCACCAAAACATGAGTTTTGGGTCCAATGTGGTGGATTGGGTGCGACAATTGTGAAAAATCATGACGTGACTTCGGGGCACGAACTTTTGCATTAATTGCACCAGTTCACACCGTTTTGCGCCGAGTTTCATGCAGTTACGAAATGATCCCAAATGCATCCAAACAATATGCAACGCACCAAAACATGAGTTTGGGGTCCAATGGGGTTGATTGGGTGCGTTCGTTGCGAAAAATCCCGACGTGACTTCGTGGCACGAACTTTTGCATTAATTGCACCAGTACACCCTGTTTTGCATCGAGTTTGATGAAGTTAGGAAATGATCCCAAATGCACCCAAACACTATGCAACGCACTAAAACATGAGTTTACGGTCCAATGGGGCGGATTGGGTGCGTTCGTTGCGAAAAATCCAAATGTGACTTCATGGCTCGAACTTTAGTATTAATTGCACCAGTTCACCCTGTTTTGCACCGAGTTTCATGCAGTTATGAAACGATCCCAAATGCAGCCAAACACTATGCAACGAACCAAAACATGATTTTAGGGTCCAATGGGGTGGATTGGGTGCATTCGTAGAGAAAAATCCCGGTGTGACTTCGTGGCACGAGCTTTCGCATTAATTGCACTAGTTCACCCTAGTTTTTCATCGAGTTTCTTACGGTTACGAAATGGTCCCAAATGCACTCAAACACTATGCAACACACCAAAACATGAGTTTAGGGTCCAATGGAGTGGATTGGGTGTGTTCGTTGCAAAAAATCCTAACGTGACTTCATGGCACGAACTTTTGTATTAATTGCACCAGTTCACCCCATTTTGCACCGAGTTTCATGCTGTTATGAAACAATACCAAATGCACCCAAACACTATGCAACGCACCAAAACATGAGTTTAGGGTCCAATGGGGTGGATTGGGTGCGTTCATTGCGAAAAATCCCGACGTGACTTCGTGGCACGAACTTTTGCATTAATTGCACCAGTTCACCCTATTTTGCATCGAGTTTCATGCGGTTACGGATCCCAAATGCACCCAAACACTATGCAACGCACCAAAACATGAGTTTAGGGTCCAATGTGGTGGATTGGGTGCGACAATTGTGAAAAATCATGACGTGACTTCGGGGCACGAACTTTTGCTTTAATTGCACCAGTTCACACCGTTTTGCGCCGAGTTTCATGCAGTTACGAAACGATCCCAAATGCTCCCAAACACTATGCAATGCACCAAAACATGAGTTTGGGGTCCAATGGGGTTGATTGGGTGCGTTCGTTGCGAAAAATCCCGACATGATTTCGTGGCACGAACTTTCGCATTAATTGCACCAATTCACCCTGTTTTGCATCGAGTTTCATGCGGTTACGGATCCCAAATGCACCCAAACACTATGCAACGCACCAAAACATGAGTTTGGGGTCCAATGTGGTGGATTGAGTGCGTACATTGTGAAAAATCACGACGTGACTTCGGGGCACGAACTTTTGCATTAATTGCACCAGTTCACCCCATTTTGCACCGAGTTTGATGCTGTTATGAAACGATACCAAATGCACCCAAACACTATGCAACACACCAAAACATGAGTTTAGGGTCCAATGGGGTGGATTGGGTGCGTTCGTTGCGAAAAATCCCGACGTGACTTCGTGGCACGAACTTTTGCATTAATTGCACCAGTTCACCCTGTTTTGCATCGAGTTTCATCCGGTTACGGATCCCAAATGCACCCAAACACTATGCAACGCACCAAAACATGAGTTTAGGGTCCAATGTGGTGGATTGGGTGCGACAATTGTGAAAAATCATGACGTGACTTCGGGGCACGAACTTTTGCATTAATTGCACCAGTTCACACCGTTTTGCGCCGAGTTTCATGCAGTTAGGAAACGATCCCAAATACTCCCAAACACTATGCAACGCACCAAAACATGAGTTTGGGGTCCAATGGGGTTGATTGGGTGCGTTCGTTGCAAAAAATCCCGACGTGACTTCGTGGCACGAACTTTCGCATTAATTGCACCAGTTCACCCTGTTTTGCATCGAGTTTCATGCGGTTTCGGATCCCAAATGCACCCAAACACTATGCACCGCACCAAAAAATGAGTTTAGGGTCCAATGTGGTGGATTGGGTGCGTACATTGTGAAAAATCACGACGTGACTTCGGGGCACGAAATTTTGCATTAATTGCACCAGTTCACACCGTTTTGCACCGAGTTTCATGCAGTTATGAAATGATCCCAAATGCAGCCAAACACTATGCAACGAACCAAAACATGAGTTTAGGGTCCAATGGGGTGGATTGGGTGCATTCGTAGAGAAAAATCCCGGTGTGACTTCGTGGCACGAGCTTTTGCATTAATTGCACTAGTTCACCATGTTTTGAATGGAGTTTCATGCGGTTACGAAACGATCCCAAATGCACCCAAACACTATGTAACGCACCAAAACATGAGTTTAGGGTCCAATGGAGTGGATTGGGTGCGTTCATTGCAAAAAAACACGACGTGACTTCGTGGCACGTACTTTTGCATTAATTGCACCAGTTCACCCTGTTTTGCATCGAGTTTGATCCAGTTAAGAAACGATCCCAAATGCACCCAAACACTATGTAACGCACCAAAACATGAGTTTAGGGTCCAATGGGGTGGACTGGGTGCGTTCGTAGAGAAAAAATCCTGGCGTGACTTTGTGGCACGAGCTTTCGCATTAATTGCACTAATTCACCCCAGTTTTTCATCGAGTTTTTTGCGGTTACGAAATGGTCCCAAATGCACTCAAACACTATGCAACACACCAAAACATGAGTTTAGGGTCCAATGGAGTGGATTGGGTGTGTTCGTTGCAAAAAATCCTAACGTGACTTCATGGCACGAACTTTTGTATTAATTGCACCAGTTCACCCCATTTTGCACCGAGTTTCATGCTGTTATGAAACAATACCAAATGCACCCAAACACTATGCAACGCACCAAAACATGAGTTTAGGGTCCAATGGGGTGGATTGGGTGCGTTCGTTGCGAAAAATCCCGACGTGACTTCGTGGCACGAACTTTTGCATTAATTGCACCAGTTCACCCTATTTTGCATCAAGTTTCATGCGGTTACGGATCCCAAATGCACCCAAACACTATGCAACGCACCAAAACATGACTTTAGGGTCCAATGTGGTGGATTGAGTGCGACAATTGTGAAAAATCATGACGTGACTTCGGGGCACGAACTTTTGCATTAATTGCACTAGTTCACACCATTTTGCGCCGAGTTTCATGCAGTTACGAAATGATCCCAAATGCTCCCAAACACTATGCAATGCACCAAAACATGAGTTTGGGGTCCAATGGGGTTGATTGGGTGCGTTCGTTGCGAAAAATCCCGACATGACTTCGTGGCACGAACTTTCGCATTAATTCCACCAATTCACCCTGTTTTGCATCGAGTTTCATGCGGTTACGGATCCCAAATGCACCCAAACACTATGCAACGCACCAAAACATGAGTTTAGGGTCCAATGTGGTGGATTGAGTGCGTACATTGTGAAAAATCACGACGTGACTTCGGGGCATGAACTTTTGCATTAATTGCACCAGTTCACCCCATTTTGCACCGAGTTTCATGCTGTTATGAAACTATACCAAATGCACCCAAACACTATGCAAAGCACCAAAACATGAGTTTAGGGTCCAATGGGGTGGATTGGGTGCGTTCGTTGCGAAAAATCCCGACGTGACTTCGTGGCACGAACTTTTGCATTAATTGCACCAGTTCACCCTGTTTTGCATCGAGTTTCATCCGGTTACGGATCCCAAATGCACCCAAACATTATGCAACGCACCAAAACATGAGTTTAGGGTCCAATGTGGTGGATTGGGTGCGACAATTGTGAAAAATCATGACGTGACTTCGGGGCACGAACTTTTGCATTAATTGCACCAGTTCACACCGTTTTGCACCGAGTTTCATGCAGTTACGAAATGATCCCAAATGCACCCAAACAATATGCAACGCACCAAAACATGAGTTTGGGGTCCAATGGGGTTGATTGGGTGCGTTCGTTGCGAAAAATTCCGACGTGACTTCGTGGCACGAACTTTTGCATTAATTGCACCAGTACACCCTATTTTGCATCGAGGTTGATGAAGTTACGAAATGATCCCAAATGCACCCAAACACTATGCAACGCACCAAAACATGAGTTTAGGGTCCAATGGGGTGGATTGGGTGTGTTCGTTGTAAAAAATCCCGACGTGACTTCATGGCACGAACTTTTGTATTAATTGCACCAGTTCACCCCATTTTGCACCGAGTTTCATGCTGTTATGAAATGATACCAAATGCACCCAAACACTATGCAACGCACCAGAACATGAGTTTAGGGTCCAATGGGTTGGATTGGGTGCGTTCTTAGACAAAAATCCCGGTGTGACTTCGTGGCACGAACTTTTGCATTAATTGCACCAGTTCACCCTGTTTTGCATCGAGTTTCATGCGGTTACGGATCCCAAATGCACCCAAACACTATGCAACGCACCAAAACATGAGTTTAGGGTCCAATGGGGTGGACTGGGTGCGTTCGTAGAGAAAAAATCCCGGCGTGACTTTGTGGCACGAGCTTTCGCATTAATTGCACTAATTCACCCCAGTTTTTCATCGAGTTTCATGCGGTTACGAAATGATCCCAAATGCACCCAAACACTATGCAACGCACGAAAACATGAGTTTGGGGTCCAATGGGGTTGATTGGGTGCGTTCGTTGCGAAAAATCCCGACGTGACTTCGTGGCAGGAACTTTCGCATTAATTGCACCAGTTCACCCTGTTTTGCATCGAGTTTCATGCGGTTTCGGATCCCAAATGCACCCAAACACTATGCAACGCACCAAAACATGAGTTTAGGGTCCAATGGGGCGGATTGGGTGCGTTCGTTGCGAAAAATCCAAATGTGACTTCATGGCACGAACTTTAGTATTAATTGCACCAGTTCACCCTGTTTTGCACCGAGTTTCATGCAGTTATGAAACGATCCCAAATGCAGCCGAACACTATGCAACGCACCAAAACATGAGTTTAGGGTCCAATGGGGTGGATTGGGTGCATTCGTAGAGAAAAATCCCGGTGTGACTTCGTGGCACGAGCTTTCGCATTAATTGCACTAGTTCGCCCTGTTTTGCATGGAGTTTCATGCGGTTACGAAACGATCCCAAATGCACCCAAACACTATGCAACGCACCAAAACATGAGTTTAGGGTCCAATGGAGTGGATTGGGTGCGTTCATTGCAAAAAATCACGACGTGACATCGTGGCACGTACTTTTGCATTAATTGCACCAGTTCACCCTGTTTTGCATCGAGTTTGATGCAGTTACGAAATGATCCCAAATGCACCCAAACACTATGTAACGCACCGAAACATGAGTTTAGGGTCCAATGGGGTGGACTGGGTGCGTTCGTAGAGAAAAAATCCCGCCATGATTTTGTGGCACGAGCTTTCACATTAATTGCACTAATTCACCCCAGTTTTTCATCGAGTTTCATGCGGTTATGAAATGATCCCAAATGCACCCAAACACTATGCAACGCACCAAAACATGAGTTTAGGGTCCAATGGAGTGGATTGGGTGTGTTCGTTGCAAAAAATCCTAACGTGACTTCATGGCACGAACTTTTGTATTAATTGCACCAGTTCACTCCATTTTGCACCGAGTTTCATGCTGTTATGAAACGATAGCAAATGCACCCAAACACTATGCAACACACCAAAACATGAGTTTAGGGTCCAATGGGGTGGATTGGGTGCGTTCTTAGACAAAAATCCCGGCGTGATTTCATGGCACGAGCTTTCGCATTAATTGCACTAGTTCACCCTGTTTTGCATCGAGTTTCATGCGGTTACGGATACCAAATGCACCCAAACACTATGCAACGCACCAAAACATGAGTTTAGGGTCCAATGTGGTGGTTTGGGTGCGTACATTGTGAAAAATTACGATGTGACTTCGGGGCAAGAACTTTTGCATTAATTGCACCAGTTCACACCGATTTGCGCCGAGTTTCATGCAGTTACGAAACGATCCCAAATGCTCCCAAACACTATGCAACGTACCAAAACATGAGTTTGGGGTCCAATGGGGTTGATTGGGTGCGTTCGTTGCAAAAAATGCCGACGTGACTTCGTGGCACAAACTTTTGCATTAATTGCACCAGTTCACCCTGTTTTGCATCGAGTTTCATGCGGTTTCGGATCCCAAATGCACCCAAACACTATGCAACGCACCAAAACATGAGTTTAGGGTCCAATGTGGTGGATTGGGTGCGTACATTGTGAAAAATCACGACGTGACTTCGGGGACGAACTTTTGCATTAATTGCACCAGTTCACACCGTTTTGCGCCGAGTTTCCTGCAGTTATGAAACGATCCCAAATGCACCCAAACACTATGCAACGCACCAAAACATGAGTTTGGGGTCCAATGGGGTTGATTGGGTGCGTTCGTTGCGAAAAATCCCGACGTGACTTCGTGGCACGAACTTTTGCATTAATTGCACCAGTTCACCCTGTTTTGCATCGAGTCTGATGAAGTTACGAAACGATCCCAAATGCACCCAAACACTATGCAACGCACTAAAACATGAGTTTACGGTCCAATGGGGCGGATAGGGTGCGTTCGTTGCGAAAAATCCAAATGTGACTTCATGGCACGAACTTTAGTATTAATTGCACCAGTTCACCCTGTTTTGCACCTAGTTTCATGCAGTTATGAAACGATCCCAAATGCACCCAAACACTATGCAACGCACCAAAACATGAGTTTAGGGTCCAATGGGGTGGATTGGGTGCATTCGTAGAGAAAAATCCCGGTGACTTCGTGGCACGAGCTTTCGCATTAATTGCACTAGTTCACCCTGTTTTGCATGGAGTTTCATGCGGTTACGAAACGATCCCAAATGCACCCAAACACTATGCAACGCACCAAAACATGAGTTTAGGGTCCAATGGAGTGGATTGGGTGTGTTCATTGTAAAAAATCCCGACGTGACTTCATGGCACGAACTTTTGTATTAATTGCACCAGTTCACCCCATTTTGCACCGAGTTTCATGCTGTTATGAAATGATACCAAATGCACCCAAACACTATGCAACGCACCAAAACATGAGTTTTGGGTCCAATGGGGTGGATTGGGTGCGTTCTTAGAGAAAAATCACGGCGTGATTTCATGGCACGAGCTTTCGCATTAATTGCACTAGTTCACCCTGTTTTGCATCGAGTTTCATGCGGTTACGGATCCCAAATGCACCCAAACACTATGCAACGCACCAAAACATGAGTTTAGGGTCCAATGTGGTGGATTGGGTGCGTACATTGTGAAAAATCACGACGTGACTTCGGGGCACAAACTTTTGCATTAATTGCACCAGTTCACACCGTTTTGCGCCGAGTTTCATGCAGTTACGAAACGATCCCAAATGCTCCCAAACACTATGCAACGCACCAAAACATGAGTTTGGGGTCCAATGGGGTTGATTGGGTGCGTTCGTTGCGAAAAATCCCGACGTGACTTCGTGGCACGAACTTTTGCATTAATTGCACCAGTTCACCCTGTTTTGCATCGAGTTTCATGCGGTTTCGGATCCCAAATGCACCCAAACACTATGCAACGCACTAAAACATGAGTTTACGGTCCAATGGGGCAGATTGGGTGCGTTCGTTGCGAAAAATCCAAATGTGACTTCATGGCACGAACTTTAGTATTAATTGCACCAGTTCACCCTGTTTTGCATCGAGTTTCATGCAGTTATGAAACGATCCCAAATGCAGCCGAACACTATGCAACGCACCAAAACATGAGTTTAGGGTCCAATGGGGTGGATTGGGTGCATTCGTAGAGAAAAATCCCGGTGTGACTTCGTGGCACGAGCTTTCGCATTAATTGCACTAGTTCACCCTGTTTTGCATGGAGTTTCATGCGGTTACGAAACGATCCCAAATGCACCCAAACACTATGCAACGCACCAAAACATGAGTTTAGGGTCCAATGGAGTGGATTGGGTGCGTTCATTGCAAAAAATCACGACGTGACATCGTGGCACGTACTTTTGCATTAATTGCACCAGTTCACCCTGTTTTGCATCGAGTTTGATGCAGTTACGAAATGATCCCAAATGCACCCAAACACTATGTAACGCACCGAAACATGAGTTTAGGGTCCAATGGGGTGGACTGGGTGCGTTCGTAGAGAAAAAATCCCGCCATGATTTTGTGGCACGAGCTTTCACATTAATTGCACTAATTCACCCCAGTTTTTCATCGAGTTTCATGCGGTTATGAAATGATCCCAAATGCACCCAAACACTATGCAACGCACCAAAACATGAGTTTAGGGTCCAATGGAGTGGATTGGGTGTGTTCGTTGCAAAAAATCCTAACGTGACTTCATGGCACGAACTTTTGTATTAATTGCACCAGTTCACTCCATTTTGCACCGAGTTTCATGCTGTTATGAAACGATAGCAAATGCACCCAAACACTATGCAACACACCAAAACATGAGTTTAGGGTCCAATGGGGTGGATTGGGTGCGTTCTTAGACAAAAATCCCGGCGTGATTTCATGGCACGAGCTTTCGCATTAATTGCACTAGTTCACCCTGTTTTGCATCGAGTTTCATGCGGTTACGGATACCAAATGCACCCAAACACTATGCAACGCACCAAAACATGAGTTTAGGGTCCAATGTGGTGGTTTGGGTGCGTACATTGTGAAAAATTACGATGTGACTTCGGGGCAAGAACTTTTGCATTAATTGCACCAGTTCACACCGATTTGCGCCGAGTTTCATGCAGTTACGAAACGATCCCAAATGCTCCCAAACACTATGCAACGTACCAAAACATGAGTTTGGGGTCCAATGGGGTTGATTGGGTGCGTTCGTTGCAAAAAATGCCGACGTGACTTCGTGGCACAAACTTTTGCATTAATTGCACCAGTTCACCATGTTTTGCATCGAGTTTCATGCGGTTTCGGATCCCAAATGCACCCAAACACTATGCAACGCACCAAAACATGAGTTTAGGGTCCAATGTGGTGGATTGGGTGCGTACATTGTGAAAAATCACGACGTGACTTCGGGGACGAACTTTTGCATTAATTGCACCAGTTCACACCGTTTTGCGCCGAGTTTCCTGCAGTTATGAAACGATCCCAAATGCACCCAAACACTATGCAACGCACCAAAACATGAGTTTGGGGTCCAATGGGGTTGATTGGGTGCGTTCGTTGCGAAAAATCCCGACGTGACTTCGTGGCACGAACTTTTGCATTAATTGCACCAGTTCACCCTGTTTTGCATCGAGTCTGATGAAGTTACGAAACGAACCCAAATGCACCCAAACACTATGCAACGCACTAAAACATGAGTTTACGGTCCAATGGGGCGGATAGGGTGCGTTCGTTGCGAAAAATCCAAATGTGACTTCATGGCACGAACTTTAGTATTAATTGCACCAGTTCACCCTGTTTTGCACCTAGTTTCATGCAGTTATGAAACGATCCCAAATGCACCCAAACACTATGCAACGCACCAAAACATGAGTTTAGGGTCCAATGGGGTGGATTGGGTGCATTCGTAGAGAAAAATCCCGGTGACTTCGTGGCACGAGCTTTCGCATTAATTGCACTAGTTCACCCTGTTTTGCATGGAGTTTCATGCGGTTACGAAACGATCCCAAATGCACCCAAACACTATGCAACGCACCAAAACATGAGTTTAGGGTCCAATGGAGTGGATTGGGTGTGTTCATTGTAAAAAATCCCGACGTGACTTCATGGCACGAACTTTTGTATTAATTGCACCAGTTCACCCCATTTTGCACCGAGTTTCATGCTGTTATGAAATGATACCAAATGCACCCAAACACTATGCAACGCACCAAAACATGAGTTTTGGGTCCAATGGGGTGGATTGGGTGCGTTCTTAGAGAAAAATCACGGCGTGATTTCATGGCACGAGCTTTCGCATTAATTGCACTAGTTCACCCTGTTTTGCATCGAGTTTCATGCGGTTACGGATCCCAAATGCACCCAAACACTATGCAACGCACCAAAACATGAGTTTAGGGTCCAATGTGGTGGATTGGGTGCGTACATTGTGAAAAATCACGACGTGACTTCGGGGCACAAACTTTTGCATTAATTGCACCAGTTCACACCGTTTTGCGCCGAGTTTCATGCAGTTACGAAACGATCCCAAATGCTCCCAAACACTATGCAACGCACCAAAACATGAGTTTGGGGTCCAATGGGGTTGATTGGGTGCGTTCGTTGCGAAAAATCCCGACGTGACTTCGTGGCACGAACTTTTGCATTAATTGCACCAGTTCACCCTGTTTTGCATCGAGTTTCATGCGGTTTCGGATCCCAAATGCACCCAAACACTATGCAACGCACTAAAACATGAGTTTACGGTCCAATGGGGCAGATTGGGTGCGTTCGTTGCGAAAAATCCAAATGTGACTTCATGGCACGAACTTTAGTATTAATTGCACCAGTTCACCCTGTTTTGCATCGAGTTTCATGCAGTTATGAAACGATCCCAAATGCAGCCGAACACTATGCAACGCACCAAAACATGAGTTTAGGGTCCAATGGGGTGGATTGGGTGCATTCGTAGAGAAAAATCCCGGTGTGACTTCGTGGCACGAGCTTTCGCATTAATTGCACTAGTTCACCCTGTTTTGCATGGAGTTTCATGCGGTTACGAAACGATCCCAAATGCACCCAAACACTATGCAACGCACCAAAACATGAGTTTAGGGTCCAATGGAGTGGATTGGGTGCGTTCATTGCAAAAAATCACGACGTGACATCGTGGCACGTACTTTTGCATTAATTGCACCAGTTCACCCTGTTTTGCATCGAGTTTGATGCAGTTACGAAATGATCCCAAATGCACCCAAACACTATGTAAGGCACCGAAACATGAGTTTAGGGTCCAATGGGGTGGACTGGGTGCGTTCGTAGAGAAAAAATCCCGCCATGATTTTGTGGCACGAGCTTTCACATTAATTGCACTAATTCACCCCAGTTTTTCATCGAGTTTCATGCGGTTATGAAATGATCCCAAATGCACCCAAACACTATGCAACGCACCAAAACATGAGTTTAGGGTCCAATGGAGTGGATTGGGTGTGTTCGTTGCAAAAAATCCTAACGTGACTTCATGGCACGAACTTTTGTATTAATTGCACCAGTTCACTCCATTTTGCACCGAGTTTCATGCTGTTATGAAACGATAGCAAATGCACCCAAACACTATGCAACACACCAAAACATGAGTTTAGGGTCCAATGGGGTGGATTGGGTGCGTTCTTAGACAAAAATCCCGGCGTGATTTCATGGCACGAGCTTTCGCATTAATTGCACTAGTTCACCCTGTTTTGCATCGAGTTTCATGCGGTTACGGATACCAAATGCACCCAAACACTATGCAACGCACCAAAACATGAGTTTAGGGTCCAATGTGGTGGTTTGGGTGCGTACATTGTGAAAAATTACGATGTGACTTCGGGGCAAGAACTTTTGCATTAATTGCACCAGTTCACACCGATTTGCGCCGAGTTTCATGCAGTTACGAAACGATCCCAAATGCTCCCAAACACTATGCAACGTACCAAAACATGAGTTTGGGGTCCAATGGGGTTGATTGGGTGCGTTCGTTGCAAAAAATGCCGACGTGACTTCGTGGCACAAACTTTTGCATTAATTGCACCAGTTCACCCTGTTTTGCATCGAGTTTCATGCGGTTTCGGATCCCAAATGCACCCAAACACTATGCAACGCACCAAAACATGAGTTTAGGGTCCAATGTGGTGGATTGGGTGCGTACATTGTGAAAAATCACGACGTGACTTCGGGGACGAACTTTTGCATTAATTGCACCAGTTCACACCGTTTTGCGCCGAGTTTCCTGCAGTTATGAAACGATCCCAAATGCACCCAAACACTATGCAACGCACCAAAACATGAGTTTGGGGTCCAATGGGGTTGATTGGGTGCGTTCGTTGCGAAAAATCCCGACGTGACTTCGTGGCACGAACTTTTGCATTAATTGCACCAGTTCACCCTGTTTTGCATCGAGTCTGATGAAGTTACGAAACGATCCCAAATGCACCCAAACACTATGCAACGCACTAAAACATGAGTTTACGGTCCAATGGGGCGGATAGGGTGCGTTCGTTGCGAAAAATCCAAATGTGACTTCATGGCACGAACTTTAGTATTAATTGCACCAGTTCACCCTGTTTTGCACCTAGTTTCATGCAGTTATGAAACGATCCCAAATGCACCCAAACACTATGCAACGCACCAAAACATGAGTTTAGGGTCCAATGGGGTGGATTGGGTGCATTCGTAGAGAAAAATCCCGGTGACTTCGTGGCACGAGCTTTCGCATTAATTGCACTAGTTCACCCTGTTTTGCATGGAGTTTCATGCGGTTACGAAACGATCCCAAATGCACCCAAACACTATGCAACGCACCAAAACATGAGTTTAGGGTCCAATGGAGTGGATTGGGTGTGTTCATTGTAAAAAATCCCGACGTGACTTCATGGCACGAACTTTTGTATTAATTGCACCAGTTCACCCCATTTTGCACCGAGTTTCATGCTGTTATGAAATGATACCAAATGCACCCAAACACTATGCAACGCACCAAAACATGAGTTTTGGGTCCAATGGGGTGGATTGGGTGCGTTCTTAGAGAAAAATCACGGCGTGATTTGATGGCACGAGCTTTCGCATTAATTGCACTAGTTCACCCTGTTTTGCATCGAGTTTCATGCGGTTACGGATCCCAAATGCACCCAAACACTATGCAACGCACCAAAACATGAGTTTAGGGTCCAATGTGGTGGATTGGGTGCGTACATTGTGAAAAATCACGACGTGACTTCGGGGCACAAACTTTTGCATTAATTGCACCAGTTCACACCGTTTTGCGCCGAGTTTCATGCAGTTACGAAACGATCCCAAATGCTCCCAAACACTATGCAACGCACCAAAACATGAGTTTGGGGTCCAATGGGGTTGATTGGGTGCGTTCGTTGCGAAAAATCCCGACGTGACTTCGTGGCACGAACTTTTGCATTAATTGCACCAGTTCACCCTGTTTTGCATCGAGTTTCATGCGGTTTCGGATCCCAAATGCACCCAAACACTATGCAACGCACTAAAACATGAGTTTACGGTCCAATGGGGCAGATTGGGTGCGTTCGTTGCGAAAAATCCAAATGTGACTTCATGGCACGAACTTTAGTATTAATTGCACCAGTTCACCCTGTTTTGCATCGAGTTTCATGCAGTTATGAAACGATCCCAAATGCAGCCGAACACTATGCAACGCACCAAAACATGAGTTTAGGGTCCAATGGGGTGGATTGGGTGCATTCGTAGAGAAAAATCCCGGTGTGACTTCGTGGCACGAGCTTTCGCATTAATTGCACTAGTTCACCCTGTTTTGCATGGAGTTTCATGCGGTTACGAAACGATCCCAAATGCACCCAAACACTATGCAACGCACCAAAACATGAGTTTAGGGTCCAATGGAGTGGATTGGGTGCGTTCATTGCAAAAAATCACGACGTGACATCGTGGCACGTACTTTTGCATTAATTGCACCAGTTCACCCTGTTTTGCATCGAGTTTGATGCAGTTACGAAATGATCCCAAATGCACCCAAATACTATGTAACGCACCGAAACATGAGTTTAGGGTCCAATGGGGTGGACTGGGTGCGTTCGTAGAGAAAAAATCCCGCCATGATTTTGTGGCACGAGCTTTCACATTAATTGCACTAATTCACCCCAGTTTTTCATCGAGTTTCATGCGGTTATGAAATGATCACAAATGCACCCAAACACTATGCAACGCACCAAAACATGAGTTTAGGGTCCAATGGAGTGGATTGGGTGTGTTCGTTGCAAAAAATCCTAACGTGACTTCATGGCACGAACTTTTGTATTAATTGCACCAGTTCACTCCATTTTGCACCGAGTTTCATGCTGTTATGAAACGATAGCAAATGCACCCAAACACTATGCAACACACCAAAACATGAGTTTACGGTCCAATGGGGTGGATTGGGTGCGTTCTTAGACAAAAATCCCGGCGTGATTTCATGGCACGAGCTTTCGCATTAATTGCACTAGTTCACCCTATTTTGCATCGAGTTTCATGCGGTTACGGATACCAAATGCACCCAAACACTATGCAACGCACCAAAACATGAGTTTAGGGTCCAATGTGGTGGTTTGGGTGCGTACATTGTGAAAAATTACGATGTGACTTCGGGGCACGAACTTTTGCATTAATTGCACCAGTTCACACCGATTTGCGCCGAGTTTCATGCAGTTACGAAACGATCCCAAATGCTCCCAAACACTATGCAACGCACCAAAACATGAGTTTGGGGTCCAATGGGGTTGATTGGGTGCGTTCGTTGCCAAAAATGCCGACGTGACTTCGTGGCACGAACTTTTGCATTAATTGCACCAGTTCACCCTGTTTTGCATCGAGTTTCATGCGGTTTCGGATCCCAAATGCACCCAAACACTATGCAACGCACTAAAACATGAGTTTACGGTCCAATGGGGCGGATTGGGTGCGTCCGTTGCGAAAAATCCAAATGTGACTTCGTGGCACGAGCTTTCGCATTAATTGCACTAGTTCACCCTGTTTTGCATGGAGTTTCATGCGGTTACGAAACGATCCCAAATGCACCCAAACACTATGCGACGCACCAAAACATGAGTTTAGGGTCCAATGGAGTGGATTGGGTGCGTTCATTGCAAAAAATCACGACGTGACATCGTGGCACGTACTTTTGCATTAATTGCACCAGTTCACCCTGTTTTGCATCGAGTTTGATGCAGTTACGAAATGATCCCAAATGCACCCAAACACTATGTAACGCACCGAAACATGAGTTTAGGGTCCAATGGGGTGGACTGGGTGCGTTCGTAGAGAAAAAATCCCGCCATGATTTTGTGGCACGAGCTTTCGCATTAATTGCACTAATTCACCCCAGTTTTTCATCGAGTTTCATGCGGTTATGAAATGATCCCAAATGCACCCAAACACTATGCAACGCACCAAAACATGAGTTAGGTCCAATGTGGTGGATTGGGTGTGTACATTGTGAAAAATCACGACGTGACTTCGGGGACGAACTTTTGCATTAATTGCACCAGTTCACACCGTTTTGCGCCGAGTTTCATGCAGTTACGAAACGATCCCAAATGCTCCCAAACACTATGCAACGCACCAAAACATGAGTTTGGGGTCCAATGGGGTTGATTGGGTGCGTTCGTTGCGAAAAATCCCGACGTGACTTCGTGGCACGAACTTTTGCATTAATTGCACCAGTTCACCCTGTTTTGCATCGAGTTTCATGCGGTTTCGGATCCCAAATGCACCCAAACACTATGCAACGCACTAAAACATGAGTTTACGGTCCAATGGGGCAGATTGGGTGCGTTCGTTGCGAAAAATCCAAATGTGACTTCATGGCACGAACTTTAGTATTAATTGCACCAGTTCACCCTGTTTTGCATCGAGTTTCATGCAGTTATGAAACGATCCCAAATGCAGCCGAACACTATGCAACGCACCAAAACATGAGTTTAGGGTCCAATGGGGTGGATTGGGTGCATTCGTAGAGAAAAATCCCGGTGTGACTTCGTGGCACGAGCTTTCGCATTAATTGCACTAGTTCACCCTGTTTTGCATGGAGTTTCATGCGGTTACGAAACGATCCCAAATGCACCCAAACACTATGCAACGCACCAAAACATGAGTTTAGGGTCCAATGGAGTGGATTGGGTGCGTTCATTGCAAAAAATCACGACGTGACATCGTGGCACGTACTTTTGCATTAATTGCACCAGTTCACCCTGTTTTGCATCGAGTTTGATGCAGTTACGAAATGATCCCAAATGCACCCAAATACTATGTAACGCACCGAAACATGAGTTTAGGGTCCAATGGGGTGGACTGGGTGCGTTCGTAGAGAAAAAATCCCGCCATGATTTTGTGGCACGAGCTTTCACATTAATTGCACTAATTCACCCCAGTTTTTCATCGAGTTTCATGCGGTTATGAAATGATCACAAATGCACCCAAACACTATGCAACGCACCAAAACATGAGTTTAGGGTCCAATGGAGTGGATTGGGTGTGTTCGTTGCAAAAAATCCTAACGTGACTTCATGGCACGAACTTTTGTATTAATTGCACCAGTTCACTCCATTTTGCACCGAGTTTCATGCTGTTATGAAACGATAGCAAATGCACCCAAACACTATGCAACACACCAAAACATGAGTTTACGGTCCAATGGGGTGGATTGGGTGCGTTCTTAGACAAAAATCCCGGCGTGATTTCATGGCACGAGCTTTCGCATTAATTGCACTAGTTCACCCTATTTTGCATCGAGTTTCATGCGGTTACGGATACCAAATGCACCCAAACACTATGCAACGCACCAAAACATGAGTTTAGGGTCCAATGTGGTGGTTTGGGTGCGTACATTGTGAAAAATTACGATGTGACTTCGGGGCACGAACTTTTGCATTAATTGCACCAGTTCACACCGATTTGCGCCGAGTTTCATGCAGTTACGAAACGATCCCAAATGCTCCCAAACACTATGCAACGCACCAAAACATGAGTTTGGGGTCCAATGGGGTTGATTGGGTGCGTTCGTTGCGAAAAATCCCGACGTGACTTCGTGGCACGAACTTTTGCATTAATTGCACCAGTTCACCCTGTTTTGCATCGAGTTTCATGCGGTTTCGGATCCCAAATGCACCCAAACACTATGCAACGCACTAAAACATGAGTTTACGGTCCAATGGGGCGGATTGGGTGCGTTCGTTGCGAAAAATCCAAATGTGACTTCATGGCACGAACTTTAGTATTAATTGCACCAGTTCACCCTGTTTTGCACCGAGTTTCATGCAGTTATGAAACGATCCCAAATGCAGCCGAACACTATGCAACGCACCAAAACATGAGTTTAGGGTCCAATGGGGTGGATTGGGTGCATTCGTAGAGAAAAATCCCGGTGTGACTTCGTGGCACGAGCTTTCGCATTAATTGCACTAGTTCACCCTGTTTTGCATGGAGTTTCATGCGGTTACGAAACGATCCCAAATGCACCCAAACACTATGCAACGCACCAAAACATGAGTTTAGGGTCCAATGGAGTGGATTGGGTGCGTTCATTGCAAAAAATCACGACGTGACATCGTGGCACGTACTTTTGCATTAATTGCACCAGTTCACCCTGTTTTTCATCGAGTTTGATGCAGTTACGAAATGATCCCAAATGCACCCAAACACTATGTAACGCACCGAAACATGAGTTTAGGGTCCAATGGGGTGGACTGGGTGCGTTCGTAGAGAAAAAATCCCGCCATGATTTTGTGGCACGAGCTTTCACATTAATTGCACTAATTCACCCCAGTTTTTCATCGAGTTTCATGCGGTTATGAAATGATCCCAAATGCACCCAAACACTATGCAACGCACCAAAACATGAGTTTAGGGTCCAATGGAGTGGATTGGGTGTGTTCGTTGCAAAAAATCCTAACGTGACTTCATGGCACGAACTTTTGTATTAATTGCACCAGTTCACTCCATTTTGCACCGAGTTTCATGCTGTTATGAAACGATAGCAAATGCACCCAAACACTATGCAACACACCAAAACATGAGTTTACGGTCCAATGGGGTGGATTGGGTGCGTTCTTAGACAAAAATCCCGGCGTGATTTCATGGCACGAGCTTTCGCATTAATTGCACTAGTTCACCCTATTTTGCATCGAGTTTCATGCGGTTACGGATACCAAATGCACCCAAACACTATGCAACGCACCAAAACATGAGTTTAGGGTCCAATGTGGTGGTTTGGGTGTGTACATTGTGAAAAATTACGATGTGACTTCGGGGCACGAACTTTTGCATTAATTGCACCAGTTCACACCGATTTGCGCCGAGTTTCATGCAGTTACGAAACGATCCCAAATGCTCCCAAACACTATGCAACGCACCAAAACATGAGTTTGGGGTCCAATGGGGTTGATTGGGTGCGTTCGTTGCAAAAAATGCCGACGTGACTTCGTGGCATGAACTTTTGCATTAATTGCACCAGTTCACCCTGTTTTGCATCGAGTTTCATGCGGTTTCGGATCCCAAATGCACCCAAACACTATGCAACGCACCAAAACATGAGTTTAGGGTCCAATGTGGTGGATTGGGTGTGTACATTGTGAAAAATCACGACGTGACTTCGGGGCACAAACTTTTGCATTAATTGCACCAGTTCACACCGTTTTGCGCCGAGTTTCATGCAGTTACGAAACGATCCCAAATGCTCCCAAACACTATGCAACGCACCAAAACATGAGTTTGGGGTCCAATGGGGTTGATTGGGTGCGTTCGTTGCGAAAAATCCCGACGTGACTTCGTGGCACGAACTTTTGCATTAATTGCACCAATTCACCCTGATTTGCATCGAGTTTCATGCGGTTTCGGATACCAAATGCACCCAAACACTATGCAACGCACTAAAACATGAGTTTACGGTCCAATGGGGCGGATTGGGTGCGTTCGTTGCGAAAAAACCAAATGTGACTTCATGGCACGAACTTTAGTATTAATTGCACCAGTTCACCCTGTTTTGCACCGAGTTTCATGCAGTTATGAAACGATCCCAAATGCAGCCGAACACTATGCAACGCACCAAAACATGAGTTTAGGGTCCAATGGGGTGGATTGGGTGCATTCGTAGAGAAAAATCCCGGTGTGACTTCGTGGCACGAGCTTTCGCATTAATTGCACTAGTTCACCCTGTTTTGCATGGAGTTTCATGCGGTTACGAAACGATCCCAAATGCACCCAAACACTATGCAACACACCAAAACATGAGTTTAGGGTCCAATGGAGTGGATTGGGTGCGTTCATTGCAAAAAATCACGACGTGACTTCGTGGCACGTACTTTTGCATTAATTGCACCAGTTCACCCTGTTTTGCATTGAGTTTGATCCAGTTACGAAATGATCCCAAATGCACCCAAACACTATGTAACACACCGAAACATGAGTTTAGGGTCCAATGGGGTGGACTGGGTGCGTTCGTAGAGAAAAAATCCCGCCATGATTTTGTGGCACGAGCTTTCGCATTAATTGCACTAATTCACCCCAGTTTTTCATCGAGTTTCATGCGGTTATGAAATGATCCCAAATGCACCCAAACACTATGCAACGCACCAAAACATGAGTTTAGGGTCCAATGGAGTGGATTGGGTGTGTTCGTTGCAAAAAATCCTAACGTGACTTCATGGCACGAACTTTTGTATTAATTGCACCAGTTCACTCCATTTTGCACCGAGTTTCATGCTGTTATGAAACGATAGAAAATGCACCCAAACACTATGCAACACACCAAAACATGAGTTTAGGGTCCAATGGGGTGGATTGGGTGCGTTCTTAGACAAAAATCCCGGCGTGATTTCATGGCACGAGCTTTCGCATTAATTGCACTAGTTCACCCTGTTTTGCATCGAGTTTCATGCGGTTACGGATACCAAATGCACCCAAACACTATGCAACGCACCAAAACATGAGTTTAGGGTCCAATGTGGTGGTTTGGGTGCGTACATTGTGAAAAATTACGATGTGACTTCGGGGCACGAACTTTTGCATTAATTGCACCAGTTCACACCGATTTGCGCCGAGTTTCATGCAGTTACGAAACGATCCCAAATGCTCCCAAACACTATGCAACGCACCAAAACATGAGTTTGGGGTCCAATGGGGTTGATTGGGTGCGTTCGTTGCAAAAAATGCCGACGTGACTTCGTGGCACGAACTTTTGCATTAATTGCACCAGTTCACCCTGTTTTGCATCGAGTTTCATGCGGTTTCGGATCCCAAATGCACCCAAACACTATGCAACGCACCAAAACATGAGTTTAGGGTCCAATGTGGTGGATTGGGTGTGTACATTGTGAAAAATCACGACGTGACTTCGGGGACGAACTTTTGCATTAATTACACCAGTTCACACCGTTTTGCGCCGAGTTTCATGCAGTTATGAAACGATCCCAAATGCACCCAAACACTATGCAACGCACCAAAACATGAGTTTGGGGTCCAATGGGGTTGATTGGGTGCGTTCGTTGCGGAAAATCCCGACGTGACTTCGTGGCACGAACTTTTGCATTAATTGCACCAGTTCACACCGTTTTGCGCCGAGTTTCATGCAGTTATGAAACGATCCCAAATGCACCCAAACACTATGCAACGCACCAAAACATGAGTTTGGGGTCCAATGGGGTTGATTGGGTGCGTTCGTTGCGGAAAATCCCGACGTGACTTCGTGGCACGAACTTTTGCATTAATTGCACCAGTTCACCCTGTTTTGCATCGAGTTTGATGAAGTTATGAAACGATCCCAAATGCACCCAAACACTATGCAACGCACTAAAACATGAGTTTACGGTCCAATGGGGCGGATAGGGTGCGTTCGTTGCGAAAAATCCAAATGTGACTTCATGGCACGAACTTTAGTATTAATTGCACCAGTTCACCCTGTTTTGCACCTAGTTTCATGCAGTTATGAAACGATCCCAAATGCACCCAAACACTATGCAACGCACCAAAACATGAGTTTATGGTCCAATGGGGTGGATTGGGTGCATTCGTAGAGAAAACTCCCGGTGTGACTTCGTGGCACGAGCTTTCGCATTAATTGCACTAGTTCACCCTGTTTTGCATCTAGTTTCATGCGGTTACGAAACGATCCCAAATGCACCCAAACACTATGCAATGCACCAAAACATGAGTTTAGGGTCCAATGGAGTGGATTGGGTGTGTTCATTGTAAAAAATCCCGACGTGACTTCATGGCACGAACTTTTGTATTAATTGCACCAGTTCACCCCATTTTGCACCGAGTTTCATGTTGTTATGAAATGATACCAAATGCACCCAAACACTATGCAACGCACCAAAACATGAGTTTTGGGTCCAATGGGGTGGATTGGGTGCGTTCTTAGACAAAAATCCCGGCGTGATTTCATGGCACGAGCTTTCGCATTAATTGCACTAGTTCACCCTGTTTTGCATCGAGTTTCATGCGGTTACGGATCCCAAATGCACCCAAACACTATGCAACGCACCAAAACATGAGTTTAGGGTCCAATGTGGTGGATTGGGTGCGTACATTGTGAAAAATCACGACGTGACTTCGGGGCACAAACTTTTGCATTAATTGCACCAGTTCACACCGTTTTGCGCCGAGTTTCATGCAGTTACGAAACGATCCCAAATGCTCCCAAACACTATGCAACGCACCAAAACATGAGTTTGGGGTCCAATGGGGTTGATTGGGTACGTTCGTTGCGAAAAATCCCGATGTGACTTCGTGGCACGAACTTTTGCATTAATTGCACCAGTTCACCCTGTTTTGCATCGAGTTTCATGCGGTTTCGGATCCCAAATGCACCCAAACACTATGCAACGCACTAAAACATGAGTTTACGGTCCAATGGGGCGGATTGGGTGCGTTCGTTGCGAAAAATCCAAATGTGACTTCATGGCACGAACTTTAGTATTAATTGCACCAGTTCACCCTGTTTTGCACCGAGTTTCATGCAGTTATGAAACGATCCCAAATGCAGCCAAACACTATGCAACGCACCAAAACATGAGTTTAGGGTCCAATGGGGTGGATTGGGTGCATTCGTAGAGAAAAATCCCGGTGTGACTTCGTGGCACGAGCTTTCGCATTAATTGCACTAGTTCACCCTGTTTTGCATGGAGTTTCATGCGGTTACGAAACGATCCCAAATGCACCCAAACACTATGCAACGCACCAAAACATGAGTTTAGGGTCCAATGGAGTGGATTGGGTGCGTTCATTGCAAAAAATCACGACGTGACTTTTTGGCACGTACTTTTGCATTAATTGCACCAGTTCACCCTGTTTTGCATCGAGTTTGATCCAGTTACGAAACGATCCCAAATGCACCCAAACACTATGTAACGCACCGAAACATGAGTTTAGGGTCCAATGGAGTGGATTGGGTGTGTTCGTTGCAAAAAATCCTAACGTGACTTCATGGCACGAACTTTTGTATTAATTGCACCAGTTCACTCCATTTTGCACCGAGTTTCATGCTGTTATGAAACGATAGAAAATGCACCCAAACACTATGCAACACACCAAAACATGAGTTTAGGGTCCAATGGGGTGGATTGGGTGCGTTCTTAGACAAAAATCCCGGCGTGATTTCATGGCACGAGCTTTCGCATTAATTGCACTAGTTCACCCTGTTTTGCATCGAGTTTCATGCGGTTACGGATACCAAATGCACCCAAACACTATGCAACGCACCAAAACATGAGTTTAGGGTCCAATGTGGTGGTTTGGGTGCGTACATTGTGAAAAATTACGATGTGACTTCGGGGCACGAACTTTTGCATTAATTGCACCAGTTCACACCGATTTGCGCCGAGTTTCATGCAGTTACGAAACGATCCCAAATGCTCCCAAACACTATGCAACGCACCAAAACATGAGTTTGGGGTCCAATGGGGTTGATTGGGTGCGTTCGTTGCAAAAAATGCCGACGTGACTTCGTGGCACGAACTTTTGCATTAATTGCACCAGTTCACCCTGTTTTGCATCGAGTTTCATGCGGTTTCGGATCCCAAATGCACCCAAACACTATGCAACGCACCAAAACATGAGTTTAGGGTCCAATGTGGTGGATTGGGTGTGTACATTGTGAAAAATCACGACGTGACTTCGGGGACGAACTTTTGCATTAATTACACCAGTTCACACCGTTTTGCGCCGAGTTTCATGCAGTTATGAAACGATCCCAAATGCACCCAAACACTATGCAACGCACCAAAACATGAGTTTGGGGTCCAATGGGGTTGATTGGGTGCGTTCGTTGCGGAAAATCCCGACGTGACTTCGTGGCACGAACTTTTGCATTAATTGCACCAGTTCACACCGTTTTGCGCCGAGTTTCATGCAGTTATGAAACGATCCCAAATGCACCCAAACACTATGCAACGCACCAAAACATGAGTTTGGGGTCCAATGGGGTTGATTGGGTGCGTTTGTTGTGGAAAATCCCGACGTGACTTCGTGGCACGAACTTTTGCATTAATTGCACCAGTTCACCCTGTTTTGCATCGAGTTTGATGAAGTTATGAAACGATCCCAAATGCACCCAAACACTATGCAACGCACTAAAACATGAGTTTACGGTCCAATGGGGCGGATAGGGTGCGTTCGTTGCGAAAAATCCAAATGTGACTTCATGGCACGAACTTTAGTATTAATTGCACCAGTTCACCCTGTTTTGCACCTAGTTTCATGCAGTTATGAAACGATCCCAAATGCACCCAAACACTATGCAACGCACCAAAACATGAGTTTAGGGTCCAATGGGGTGGATTGGGTGCATTCGTAGAGAAAAATCCCGGTGTGACTTCGTGGCACGAGCTTTCGCATTAATTGCACTAGTTCACCCTGTTTTGCATCTAGTTTCATGCGGTTACGAAACGATCCCAAATGCACCCAAACACTATGCAATGCACCAAAACATGAGTTTAGGGTCCAATGGAGTGGATTGGGTGTGTTCATTGTAAAAAATCCCGACGTGACTTCATGGCACGAACTTTTGTATTAATTGCACCAGTTCACCCCATTTTGCACCGAGTTTCATGCTGTTATGAAATGATACCAAATGCACCCAAACACTATGCAACGCACCAAAACATGAGTTTTGGGTCCAATGGGGTGGATTGGGTGCGTTCTTAGACAAAAATCCCGGCGTGATTTCATGGCACGAGCTTTCGCATTAATTGCACTAGTTCACCCTGTTTTGCATCGAGTTTCATGCGGTTACGGATACCAAATGCACCCAAACACTATGCAACGCACCAAAACATGAGTTTAGGGTCCAATGTGGTGGTTTGGGTGCGTACATTGTGAAAAATTACGATGTGACTTCGGGGCACGAACTTTTGCATTAATTGCACCAGTTCACACCGATTTGCGCCGAGTTTCATGCAGTTACGAAACGATCCCAAATGCTCCCAAACACTATGCAACGCACCAAAACATGAGTTTGGGGTCCAATGGGGTTGATTGGGTGCGTTCGTTGCAAAAAATGCCGACGTGACTTCGTGGCACGAACTTTTGCATTAATTGCACCAGTTCACCCTGTTTTGCATCGAGTTTCATGCGGTTTCGGATCCCAAATGCACCCAAACACTATGCAACGCACCAAAACATGAGTTTAGGGTCCAATGTGGTGGATTGGGTGTGTACATTGTGAAAAATCACGACGTGACTTCGGGGACGAACTTTTGCATTAATTACACCAGTTCACACCGTTTTGCGCCGAGTTTCATGCAGTTATGAAACGATCCCAAATGCACCCAAACACTATGCAACGCACCAAAACATGAGTTTGGGGTCCAATGGGGTTGATTGGGTGCGTTCGTTGCGGAAAATCCCGACGTGACTTCGTGGCACGAACTTTTGCATTAATTGCACCAGTTCACACCGTTTTGCGCCGAGTTTCATGCAGTTATGAAACGATCCCAAATGCACCCAAACACTATGCAACGCACCAAAACATGAGTTTGGGGTCCAATGGGGTTGATTGGGTGCGTTTGTTGTGGAAAATCCCGACGTGACTTCGTGGCACGAACTTTTGCATTAATTGCACCAGTTCACCCTGTTTTGCATCGAGTTTGATGAAGTTATGAAACGATCCCAAATGCACCCAAACACTATGCAACGCACTAAAACATGAGTTTACGGTCCAATGGGGCGGATAGGGTGCGTTCGTTGCGAAAAATCCAAATGTGACTTCATGGCACGAACTTTAGTATTAATTGCACCAGTTCACCCTGTTTTGCACCTAGTTTCATGCAGTTATGAAACGATCCCAAATGCACCCAAACACTATGCAACGCACCAAAACATGAGTTTAGGGTCCAATGGGGTGGATTGGGTGCATTCGTAGAGAAAAATCCCGGTGTGACTTCGTGGCACGAGCTTTCGCATTAATTGCACTAGTTCACCCTGTTTTGCATCTAGTTTCATGCGGTTACGAAACGATCCCAAATGCACCCAAACACTATGCAATGCACCAAAACATGAGTTTAGGGTCCAATGGAGTGGATTGGGTGTGTTCATTGTAAAAAATCCCGACGTGACTTCATGGCACGAACTTTTGTATTAATTGCACCAGTTCACCCCATTTTGCACCGAGTTTCATGCTGTTATGAAATGATACCAAATGCACCCAAACACTATGCAACGCACCAAAACATGAGTTTTGGGTCCAATGGGGTGGATTGGGTGCGTTCTTAGACAAAAATCCCGGCGTGATTTCATGGCACGAGCTTTCGCATTAATTGCACTAGTTCACCCTGTTTTGCATCGAGTTTCATGCGGTTACGGATCCCAAATGCACCCAAACACTATGCAACGCACCAAAACATGAGTTTAGGGTCCAATGTGGTGGATTGGGTGCGTACATTGTGAAAAATCACGACGTGACTTCGGGGCACAAACTTTTGCATTAATTGCACCAGTTCACACCGTTTTGCGCCGAGTTTCATGCAGTTACGAAACGATCCCAAATGCTCCCAAACACTATGCAACGCACCAAAACATGAGTTTGGGGTCCAATGGGGTTGATTGGGTACGTTCGTTGCGAAAAATCCCGACGTGACTTCGTGGCACGAACTTTTGCATTAATTGCACCAGTTCACCCTGTTTTGCATCGAGTTTCATGCGGTTTCGGATCCCAAATGCACCCAAACACTATGCAACGCACTAAAACATGAGTTTACGGTCCAATGGGGCGGATTGGGTGCGTTCGTTGCGAAAAAACCAAATGTGACTTCATGGCACGAACTTTAGTATTAATTGCACCAGTTCACCCTGTTTTGCACCGAGTTTCATGCAGTTATGAAACGATCCCAAATGCAGCCAAACACTATGCAACGCACCAAAACATGAGTTTAGGGTCCAATGGGGTGGATTGGGTGCATTCGTAGAGAAAAATCCCGGTGTGACTTCGTGGCACGAGCTTTCGCATTAATTGCACTAGTTCACCCTGTTTTGCATGGAGTTTCATGCGGTTACGAAACGATCCCAAATGCACCCAAACACTATGCAACGCACCAAAACATGAGTTTAGGGTCCAATGTGGTGGATTGGGTGCGTACATTGTGAAAAATCACGACGTGACTTCGGGGCACAAACTTTTGCATTAATTGCACCAGTTCACACCGTTTTGCGCCGAGTTTCATGCAGTTACGAAACGATCCCAAATGCTCCCAAACACTATGCAACGCACCAAAACATGAGTTTGGGGTCCAATGGGGTTGATTGGGTGCGTTCGTTGCGAAAAATCCCGACGTGACTTCGTGGCACGAACTTTTGCATTAATTGCACCAGTTCACCCTGTTTTGCATCGAGTTTGATCCAGTTACGAAACGATCCCAAATGCACCCAAACACTATGTAACGCAGCAAAACATGAGTTTAGGGTCCAATGGGGTGGACTGGGTGCGTTCGTAGAGAAAAAATCCCGGCGTGACTTTGTGGCACGAGCTTTCACATTAATTGCACTAATTCACCCCAGTTTTTCATCGAGTTTCATGCGGTTATGAAATGATCCCAAATGCACCCAAACACTATGCAACGCACCAAAACATGAGTTTAGTGTCCAATGGAGTGGATTGGGTGTGTTCGTTGCAAAAAATCCTAACGTGACTTCATGGCACGAACTTTTGTATTAATTGCACCAGTTCACTCCATTTTGCACCGAGTTTCATGCTGTTATGAAACGATAGCAAATGCACCCAAACACTATGCAACACACCAAAACATGAGTTTAGGGTACAATGGGGTGGATTGGGTGCGTTCTTAGACAAAAATCCCGGCGTGATTTCATGGCACGAGCTTTCGCATTAATTGCACTAGTTCACCCTGTTTTGCATCGAGTTTCATGCGGTTACGGATACCAAATGCACCCAAACACTATGCAACGCACCAAAACATGAGTTTGGGTCCAATGTGGTGGTTTGGGTGCGTACATTGTGAAAAATGACGATGTGACTTCGGGGCACGAACTTTTGCATTAATTGCACCAGTTCACACCGATTTGCGCCGAGTTTCATGCAGTTACGGAACGATCCCAAATGCACCGAAACACTATACAACACACCAAAACATGAGTTTAGGGTCCAATGGGGCGGATTGGGTGCGTTCGTTCCGAAAAATCCAGACGTGACTTCGTGGCTTGAACTTTTGCATTAATTGCACAAGCTCACCCTGTTTTGCATCGAGTTTCATTCGGTTTCGGATCCCAAATGCACCCAAACACTATGCAACGCACCAAAACATGAGATTAGGGTCCAATGAGGTGGATTGGGTGTGTACATTGTGAAAAATCACGACGTGACTTCGGGATGCAACGCACCAAAACATGAGTTCGGGATCCAATGGGGTTGATTGGGTGCGTTCATTAAGAAAAATCCTGACGTGACTTCGTTGCACGAACTTTTGCATTAATTGCACCAGTTCACCATGTTTTGCATCGAGTTTGATGCAGTTACGAAACGATCTCAAATGCACACAAACACTATACAGCACCAAAACATGAGTTTAGGGTCCAATGGAGTGGATTGGGTGCGTTCGTTGCAAAAAATCTCGACGTGGCTTCGGGGCACGAACTTTTGCATTAATTGCACCAGTTCACAGCGTTTTGCGCCGAGTTTCATGCAGTTACGAAACGATCCCAAATGCACCCAAATACCATGCAGCACCAAAACATGAGTTCGGGGTCCAATGGGGTTGATTGGGTGCGTTCATTGCGAAAAATCCTGACGTGACTTCGTGGCCTGAACTTTTGCATTAATTGCACCAGTTCACCCTATTTTGCATCGAGTTTGATGCAGTTACGAAACGATCCCAAATGCACCCAAAACACTATGCAACACACCAAAACATGAGTTATGGTCCAATGGAGTGGATTGGGTGCGTTCATTGCAAAAAATCCCGACGTGACTTCGTGGCACATACTTTTGCATTAATTGCACCAGTTCACACTATTTTGCACCGAGTTTCATGCAGTTACCCAAACACTATGTAACACACCAAAACCTGAGTTCGGGTTCCAATGGGGTTGATTGACTGTGATCGTTGCGAAAAATCCCGACGTGACATCGTGGGATGAACATTTGCATTAATTGCACCAGTTCACCCTGTTTTGCATCGAGTTTCATGGAGTTACGAAATGATCCCAAATGCACCCAAACACTATACAACGCACCAAAACATGAGTTTAGGGTCCAATGGGGCGGATTGGGTGTGTTCGTTGTGAAAAATCCCGGCGTGACTTCGTGGCACGAACTTTTGATTTAATTGCACCAGTTCACTCTGTTTTGCACCAAGTTTCATGCAGTTATGAAACGATCCCAAATGCACCCAAACACTATGCAACGCACCAAAACATGAGTTTTGGGTCTAATGGGGTGGACTAGCTGTGTTCGTAGAGAAAAATCCCGGCGTGATTTCGTGGCACGAGCTTTCGCATTAATTGCACTAGTTCACCCTGTTTTGCATCGAGTTTCATGCGGTTACGAAACGATCCTGAATGCACCCAAACACTATGCAACGCACCAAAACATGAGTTTAGGGTCCAATGGAGTGGATTGGGTGCGTTCGTTGCAAAAAATCTTGACGTGACTTCGGGGCACAAACTTTTGCATTAATTGCACCAGTTCACACCGTTTTGCGCCGAGTTTCATGCAGTTACGAAACGATCCCAAATGCACCCAAACACCATGCAACGCACCAAAACATGAGTTCGGGGTCCAATGGGGTTGATTGACTGTGATCGTTGCGAAAAATCCCGACGTGACATCGTGGGATGAACATTTGCATTAATTGCACCAGTTCGCCCTGTTTTCCATCGAGTTTCATGGAGTTACGAAATGATCCCAAATGCACCCAAACATTATACAACACACAAAAACATGGGTTTAGGGTCCAATGGGGTGGATTGGGTGTGTTCGTAGAGAAAAATCCCGGCGTGACTTCGTGGCACGAACTTTTAATTTAATTGCACCAGTTCACTTTGTTTTACACCAAGTTTCATGCAGTTATGAATCGATCCCAAATGCACCCAAACACTATGCAACACACCAAAACATGAGTTTTGGGTATAATGGGGTGGACTAGGTGCGTTCGTAGAGAAAAATCCCGGCGTGATTTCGTGGCACGAGCTTTCGCATTAATTGTACTACTTCACCCTGTTTTGCATCGAGTTTCATGCGGTTACGAAACGATCCTGAATGCACCCAAACACTATGCCACGCACCAAAACATGAGTTTAGGGTCCAATGGAGTGGATTGGGTGCGTTCGTTGCAAAAAATCTTGACGTGACTTCGGGGCACAAACTTTTGCATTAATTGCACCAGTTCACACCGTTTTGCGCCGAGTTTCATGCAGTTACGAAACGATCCCAAATGCACCCAAACACTATGCAACGCACCAAAACATGAGTTCGGGGTCCAATGTGGTTGATTGGGTGCGTTCATTGCAAAAAATCCTGATGTGACTTTGTGGCACGAACTTTTGCATTAATTGCACCTGTTCACCATGTTTTGCATCGAGTTTGATGCAGTTACGAAACAATCCCAATTGGACCCAAAACACTATGCAACGCACCAAAAGCTGAGTTTAGCGTCCAATGGAGTGGATTGGGTGCGTTCATTGCAAAAAAATCCCGACGTGACTTCGTGGCACATACTTTTGCATTAATTGCACCTGTTCACACTGTTTTGCACCGAGTTTCATGCAGTTACGAAACAATCCCAAATGCACCCAAACACTATGCAACGCACCAAAACATGAGTTTGGGTTCCAATGGGGTTGATTGAGTGTGTTCATTGTGAAAAATCTCGACGTAACTTCGTGGCACGAACTTTTGCATTAATTGCACCAGTTCACACCGTTTTGCGCCGAGTTTCATGCAGTTATGAAACGATCCCAAATGCACCCAAACACCATGCAACGCACCAAAACATGAGTTCGGGGTCCATTGGGGTTGATTGGGTGCGTTCATTGCGAAAAATCCTGACGTGACTTCGTGGCACGAACTTTTGCATTAATTGCACCAGTTTACCATGTTTTGCATCGAGTTTGATGCAGTTACGAAACAATCCCAAATGCACCCAAAACACTATGCAACGCACCAAAACATGAGTTTAGGGTCCAATGGGGCGGATTGGGTCTGTTCGTTGTGAAAAATCCCGGCGTGACTTCGTGGCAAAACTTTTGATTTAATTGCACCAGTTCACTCTGTTTTACACCAAGTTTCATGCAGTTATGAATCGATCCCAAATGCACCCAAACACTATGCAATGCACCAAAACATGAGTTTAGGGTCTAATGGGGTGGACTAGGTGCGTTCGTAGAGAAAAATCCCGGCGTGATTTCGTGGCACGAGCTTTCGTATTAATTGCACTACTTCACCCTATTTTGCACCGAGTTTCATGCGGTTACGAAACGATCCTGAATGCACCGACACACTATGCCACGCACCAAAACATGAGTTTAGGGTCTAATGGGGTTGATTGGGTGCGTTCATTGCGAAAAATCTCGCCGTGACTTCGTGGCACGAACTATTGCATTAATTGCACCAGTTCACCATGTTTTGCATCGAGTTTGATGCAGTTACGAAACAATCCCAAATGGACCCAAAACACTATGCAACGCACCAAATGCTGAGTTTAGCGTCCAATGGAGTGGATTGGGTGCGTTCATTGCAAAAAATCCCGACGTGACTTCGTGGCACATACTTTTGCATTAATTGCACCTGTTCACACTGTTTTGCACCGAGTTTCATGCAGTTACGAAACGATCCCAAATGCACCCAAACACTATGCAACGCACCAAAACATGAGTTTGGGTTCCAATGGGGTTGATTGAGTGTGTTCATTGTGAAAAATCTCGACGTAACTTCGTGGCACGAACTTTTGCATTAATTGCACCAGTTCACCCTGTTTTGCATCGAGTTTGATGCAGTTACGAAACGATCCCAAATGCACCCAAACACTATGCAACACACCAAAACATGAGTTATGGTCCAATGGAGTGGATTGGGTGCGTTCATTGCAAAAAATCCCGACGTGACTTCGTGGCACATACTTTTGCATTAATTGCACCAGTTCACACTATTTTGCACCGAGTTTCATGCAGTTACGAAACGATCCCAAATGCACCCAAACACTATGTAACACACCAAAACATGAGTTCGGGTTCCAATGGGGTTGATTGACTGTGATCGTTGCGAAAAATCCCGACGTGACATCGTGGGATGAACATTTGCATTAATTGCACCAGTTCACCCTGTTTTGCATCGAGTTTCATGGAGTTACGAAATGATCCCAAATGCACCCAAACACTATACAACGCACCAAAACATGAGTTTAGGGTCCAATGGGGCGGATTGGGTGTGTTCGTTGTGAAAAATCCCGGCGTGACTTCGTGGCACGAACTTTTGATTTAATTGCACCAGTTCACTCTGTTTTGCACCAAGTTTCATGCAGTTATGAAACGATCCCAAATGCACCCAAACACTATGCAACGCACCAAAACATGAGTTTTGGGTCTAATGGGGTGGACTAGGTGCGTTCGTAGAGAAAAATCCCGGCGTGATTTCGTGGCACGAGCTTTCGCATTAATTGCACTAGTTCACCCTGTTTTGCATCGAGTTTCATGCGGTTACGAAACGATCCTGAATGCACCCAAACACTATGCAACGCACCAAAACATGAGTTTAGGGTCCAATGGAGTGGATTGGGTGCGTTCGTTGCAAAAAATCTTGACGTGACTTCGGGGCACAAACTTTTGCATTAATTGCACCAGTTCACACCGTTTTGCGCCGAGTTTCATGCAGTTACGAAACGATCCCAAATGCACCCAAACACCATGCAACGCACCAAAACATGAGTTCGGGGTCCAATGGGGTTGATTGACTGTGATCGTTGCGAAAAATCCCGACGTGACATCGTGGGATGAACATTTGCATTAATTGCACCAGTTCACCCAGTTTTCCATCGAGTTTCATGGAGTTACGAAATGATCCCAAATGCACCCAAACATTATACAACAGACAAAAACATGAGTTTAGGGTCCAATGGGGTGGATTGGGTGTGTTCGTAGAGAAAAATCCCGGCGTGACTTCGTGGCACGAACTTTTAATTTAATTGCACCAGTTCACTTTGTTTTACACCAAGTTTCATGCAGTTATGAATCGATCCCAAATGCACCCAAACACTATGCAACACACCAAAACATGAGTTTTGGGTATAATGGGGTGGACTAGGTGCGTTCGTAGAGAAAAATCCCGTCGTGATTTCGTGGCACGAGCTTTCGCATTAATTGTACTACTTCACCCTGTTTTGCATCGAGTTTCATGCGGTTACGAAACGATCCTGAATGCACCCAAACACTATGCCACGCACCAAAACATGAGTTTAGGGTCCAATGGAGTGGATTGGGTGCGTTCGTTGCAAAAAATCTTGACGTGACTTCGGGGCACAAACTTTTGCATTAATTGCACCAGTTCACACCGTTTTCCGCCGAGTTTCATGCAGTTACGAAACGATCCCAAATGCACCCAAACACTATGCAACGCACCAAAACATGAGTTCGGGGTCCAATGTGGTTGATTGGGTGCGTTCATTGCAAAAAATCCTGATGTGACTTCGTGGCACGAACTTTTGCATTAATTGCACCTGTTCACCATGTTTTGCATCGAGTTTGATGCAGTTACGAAACAATCCCAAATGGACCCAAAACACTATGCAACGCACCAAAAGCTGAGTTTAGCGTCCAATGGAGTGGATTGGGTGCGTTCATTGCAAAAAAATCCCGACGTGACTTCGTGGCACATACTTTTGCATTAATTGCACATGTTCACACTGTTTTGCACCGAGTTTCATGCAGTTACGAAACAATCCCAAATGCACCCAAACACTATGCAACGCACCAAAACATGAGTTTGGGTTCCAATGGGGTTGATTGAGTGTGTTCATTGTGAAAAATCTCGACGTAACTTCGTGGCACGAACTTTTGCATTAATTGCACCAGTTCACACCATTTTGCGCCGAGTTTCATGCAGTTACGAAACGATCCCAAATGCACCCAAACACCATGCAACGCACCAAAACATGAGTTCGGGGTCCATTGGGGTTGATTGGGTGCGTTCATTGCGAAAAATCCTGACGTGACTTCGTGGCACGAACTTTTGCATTAATTGCACCAGTTTACCATGTTTTGCATCGAGTTTGATGCAGTTACGAAACAATCCCAAATGCACCCAAAACACTATGCAACGCACCAAAACATGAGTTTAGGGTCCAATGGGGCGGATTGGGTCTGTTCGTTGTGAAAAATCCCGGCGTGACTTCGTGGCAAAACTTTTGATTTAATTGCACCAGTTCACTCTGTTTTACACCAAGTTTCATGCAGTTATGAATCGATCCCAAATGCACCCAAACACTATGCAATGCACCAAAACATGAGTTTAGGGTCTAATGGGGTGGACTAGGTGTGTTCGTAGAGAAAAATCCCGGCGTGATTTCGTGGCACGAGCTTTCGTATTAATTGCACTACTTCACCCTATTTTGCACCGAGTTTCATGCGGTTACGAAACGATCCTGAATGCACCGACACACTATGCCACGCACCAAAACATGAGTTTAGGGTCCAATGGAGTGGATTGGGTGCGTTCGTTGCAAAAAATCTCGCCGTGAATTCGGGGCACGAACTTTTGCATTAATTGCACCAGTTCACACCGTTTTGCGCCGAGTTTCATGCAGTTACGAAACGATCCCAAATGCACCCAAACACCATGAAACGCACCAAAACATGAGTTCGGGGTCTAATGGGGTTGATTGGGTGCGTTCATTGCGAAAAATCCTGACGTGACTTCGTGGCACGAACTATTGCATTAATTGCACCAGTTCACCATGTTTTGCATCGAGTTTGATGCAGTTACGAAACAATCCCAAATGGACCCAAAACACTATGCAACGCACCAAAAGCTGAGTTTAGCATCCAATGGAGTGGATTGGGTGCGTTCATTGCAAAAAATCCCGACGTAACTTCGTGGCACATACTTTTGCATTAATTGCACCTGTTCACACTATTTTGCACCGAGTTTCATGCAGTTACGAAACGATCCCAAATGCACCCAAACACTATGCAACGCACCAAAACATGAGTTTGGGTTCCAATGGGGTTGATTGAGTGTGTTCATTGTGAAAAATCTCGACGTAACTTCGTGGCACGAACTTTTGCATTAATTGCACCAGTTCACCCTGTTTTGCATCGAGTTTGATGCAGTTACGAAACGATCCCAAATGCACCCAAACACTATGCAACACACCAAAACATGAGTTATGGTCCAATGGAGTGGATTGGGTGCGTTCATTGCAAAAAATCCCGACGTGACTTCGTGGCACATACTTTTGCATTAATTGCACCAGTTCACACTATTTTGCACGGAGTTTCATGCAGTTACGAAACGATACCAAATACACCCAAACACTATGCAACGCACCAAAACATGAGTTCGGGTTCCAATGGGGTTGATTGACTGTGATCGTTGCGAAAAATCCCGACGTGACATCGTGGGACGAACATTTGCATTAATTGCACCAGTTCACCCTGTTTTGCATCGAGTTTCATGGAGTTACGAAATGATCCCAAATGCACCCAAACACTATACAACGCACCAAAACATGAGTTTAGGGTCCAATGGGGCGGATTGGGTGTGTTCGTTGTGAAAAATCCCGGCGTGACTTCGTGGCACGAACTTTTGATTTAATTGCACCAGTTCACTCTGTTTTCCACCAAGTTTCATGCAGTTATGAAACGATCCCAAATGCACCCAAACACTATGCAACGCACCAAAACATGAGTTTTGGGTCTAATGGGGTGGACTAGGTGCGTTCGTAGAGAAAAATCCCGGCGTGATTTCGTGGCACGAGCTTTCGCATTAATTGCACTAGTTCACCATGTTTTGCATCGAGTTTCATGCGGTTACGAAACGATCCTGAATGCACCCAAACACTATGCAACGCACCAAAACATGAGTTTAGGGTCCAATGGAGTGGATTGGGTGCGTTCGTTGCAAAAAATCTTGACGTGACTTCGGGGCACAAACTTTTGCATTAATTGCACCAGTTCACACCGTTTTGCGCCGAGTTTCATGCAGTTACGAAACGATCCCAAATGCACCCAAACACCATGCAACGCACCAAAACATGAGTTCGGGGTCCAATGGGGTTGATTGACTGTGATCGTTGCGAAAAATCCCGACGTGACATCGTGGGATGAACATTTGCATTAATTGCACCAGTTCACCCAGTTTTCCATCGAGTTTCATGGAGTTACGAAATGATCCCAAATGCACCCAAACATTATACAACAGACAAAAACATGAGTTTAGGGTCCAATGGGGTGGATTGGGTGTGTTCGTAGAGAAAAATCCCGGCGTGACTTCGTGGCACGAACTTTTAATTTAATTGCACCAGTTCACTTTGTTTTACACCAAGTTTCATGCAGTTATGAATCGATCCCAAATGCACCCAAACACTATGCAACACACCAAAACATGAGTTTTGGGTATAATGGGGTGGACTAGGTGCGTTCGTAGAGAAAAATCCCGTCGTGATTTCGTGGCACGAGCTTTCGCATTAATTGTACTACTTCACCCTGTTTTGCATCGAGTTTCATGCGGTTACGAAACGATCCTGAATGCACCCAAACACTATGCCACGCACCAAAACATGAGTTTAGGGTCCAATGGAGTGGATTGGGTGCGTTCGTTGCAAAAAATCTTGACGTGACTTCGGGGCACAAACTTTTGCATTAATTGCACCAGTTCACACCGTTTTGCGCCGAGTTTCATGCAGTTACGAAACGATCCCAAATGCACCCAAACACCATGCAACGCACCAAAACATGAGTTCGAGGTCCAATGGGGTTGATTGACTGTGATCGTTGCGAAAAATCCCGACGTGACATCGTGGGATGAACATTTGCATTAATTGCACCAGTTCACCCAGTTTTCCATCGAGTTTCATGGAGTTACGAAATGATCCCAAATGCACCCAAACATTATACAACAGCACAAAAACATGAGTTTAGGGTCCAATGGGGTGGATTGGGTGTGTTCGTAGAGAAAAATCCCGGCGTGACTTCGTGGCACGAACTTTTAATTTAATTGCACCAGTTCACTTTGTTTTACACCAAGTTTCATGCAGTTATGAATCGATCCCAAATGCACCCAAACACTATGCAACAGCACCAAAACATGAGTTTTGGGTATAATGGGGTGGACTAGGTGCGTTCGTAGAGAAAAATCCCGGCGTGATTTCGTGGCACGAGCTTTCGCATTAATTGTACTACTTCACCCTGTTTTGCATCGAGTTTCATGCGGTTACGAAACGATCCTGAATGCACCCAAACACTATGCCACGCACCAAAACATGAGTTTAGGGTCCAATGGAGTGGATTGGGTGCGTTCGTTGCAAAAAATCTTGACGTGACTTCGGGGCACAAACTTTTGCATTAATTGCACCAGTTCACACCGTTTTGCGCCGAGTTTCATGCAGTTACGAAACGATCCCAAATGCACCCAAACACCATGCAACGCACCAAAACATGAGTTCGGGGTCCAATGGGGTTGATTGGGTGCGTTCATTGCAAAAAATCCTGATGTGACTTCGTGGCACGAACTTTTGCATTAATTGCACCAGTTCACCATGTTTTGCATCGAGTTTGATGCAGTTACGAAACGATCCCAAATGCACCCAAACACTATGCAACGCACCAAAACATGAGTTTAGGGTCCAATGGAGTGGATTGGGTGCGTTCATTGCAAAAAATCCCGACGTGACTTCGTGGCACATACTTTGGCATTAATTGCACCAGTTCACACTGTTTTGCACCGAGTTTCATGCAGTTACGAAACGATCCCAAATGCACCCTAAACACTATGCAATGCACCAAAACATGAGTTCGGGTTCCAATGGGGTTGATTGGGTGTGTTCGTTGCGACAAATCCCGACGTGACATCGTGGGATGAACATTTGCATTAATTGCACCAGTTCACCCTGTTTTCTATCGAGTTTCATGGAGTTACGAAATGATCCCAAATGCACCCAAACATTATACAACACACAAAACATGAGTTTAGGGTCCAATGGGGTGGATTGGGTGTGTTCGTAGAGAAAAATCCCGGCGTGACTTCGTGGCACGAACTTTTGATTTAATTGCACCAGTTCACATTGTTTTACACCAAGTTTCATGCAGTTATGAATCGATCCCAAATGCACCCAAACACTATGCAACGCACCAAAACATGAGTTTTGGGTATAATGGGGTGGACTTGGTGCGTTCGTAGAGAAAAATCCCGGCGTGATTTCGTGGCACGAGCTTTCGCATTAATTGTACTACTTCACCCTGTTTTGCATCGAGTTTCATGCGGTTACGAAACGATCCTGAATGCACCCAAACACTATGCCACGCACCAAAACATGAGTTTAGGGTCCAATGGAGTGGATTGGGTGCGTTCGTTGCAAAAAATCTTGACTGTGACTTCGGGGCACAAACTTTTGCATTAATTGCACCAGTTCACACCTGTTTTGCGCCGAGTTTCATGCAGTTACGAAACGATCCCAAATGCACCCAAACACTATGCAACGCACCAAAACATGAGTTCGGGGTCCAATGGGGTTGATTGGGTGCGTTCATTGCAAAAAATCCTGATGTGACTTCGTGGCACGAACTTTTGCATTAATTGCACCTGTTCACCATGTTTTGCATCGAGTTTGATGCAGTTACGAAACAATCCCAAATGGACCCAAAACACTATGCAACGCACCAAAAGCATGAGTTTAGGGTCCAATGGAGTGGATTGGGTGCGTTCATTGCAAAAAATCCCGACGTGACTTCGTGGCACATACTTTTGCATTAATTGCACCAGTTCACACTGTTTTGCACCGAGTTTCATGCAGTTACGAAACAATCCCAAATGCACCCAAACACTATGCAACGCACCAAAACATGAGTTTGGGTTCCAATGGGGTTGATTGAGTGTGTTCATTGTGAAAAATCTCGACGTAACTTCGTGGCACGAACTTTTGCATTAATTGCACCAGTTCACACCGTTTTGCGCCGAGTTTCATGCAGTTACGAAACGATCCCAAATGCACCCAAACACCATGCAACGCACCAAAACATGAGTTCGGGGTCCAATGGGGTTGATTGGGTGCGTTCATTGCGAAAAATCCTGACGTGACTTCGTGGCACGAACATTTGCATTAATTGCACCAGTTTACCATGTTTTGCATTGAGTTTGATGCAGTTACGAAACAATCCCAAATGCACCCAAAACACTATGCAACGCACCAAAACATGAGTTTAGGGTCCAATGGAGTGGATTGGGTGCGTTCATTGCAAAAAATCCCGATGTGACTTCGTGGCACATACTTTTGCATTAATTGCACCTATTCACACTGTTTTGCACCGAGTTTGATGCAGTTACGAAACGATCCCAAATGCACCCAAACACTATGCAATGCACCAAAACATGAGTTTCGGGTCCAATGGAGTGGATTGGGTGTGTTCATTGCAAAAAATCCCGACGTGACTTCGTGGCACATACTTTGGCATTAATTGCACCAGTTCACACTGTTTTGCACCGAGTTTCATGCAGTTACGAAACAATCCCAAATGCACCCAAACACTATGCAACGCACCAAAACATGAGTTCGGGTTCCAATGGGGTTGATTGGGTGTATTTGTTGCGAAAAATCCCGACGTCACATCGTGGGATGAACATTTGCATTAATTCCACCAGTTCACCCTGTTATGCATCGAGTTTCATGGAGTTACGAAATGATCCCAAATGCACCCAAACACTATACAACGCACCAAAACATGAGTCTAGGGTCCAATGGGGCGGATTGGGTGCGTTCATTGCAAAAAATCCCGACGTGACTTCGTGGCACATACTTTTGCATTAATTGCACCAGTTCACACTATTTTGCACCGAGTTTCATGCAGTTACGAAACGATCCCAAATGCACCCAAACACTATGCAACGCACCAAAACATGAGTTCGGGTTCCAATGGGGTTGATTGACTGTGATCGTTGCGAAAAATCCCGACGTGACATCGTGGCATGAACTTTGCATTAATTGCACCAGTTCACCCTGTTTTGCATCGAGTTTCATGGAGTTACGAAATGATCCCAAATGCACCCAAACACTATACAACGCACCAAAACATGAGTTTAGGGTCCAATGGGGCGGATTGGGTGTGTTCGTTGTGAAAAATCCCAGCGTGACTTCGTGGCACGAACTTTTGATTTAATTGCACCAGTTCACTCTGTTTTGCACCAAGTTTCATGCAGTTATGAAACGATCCCAAATGCACCCAAACACTATGCAACGCACCAAAACATGAGTTTACGGTCTAATGGGGTGGACTGGGTGCGTTCGTAGAGAAAAATCCCGGCGTGATTTTGTGGCACGAGCTTTCGCATTAATTGCACTAGTTCACCCTGTTTTGCATCGAGTTTCATGCGGTTACGAAACGATCCTGAATGCACCCAAACACTATGCAACGCACCAAAACATGAGTTTAGGGTCCAATGGAGTGGATTGGGTGCGTTCGTTGCAAAAAATCTTGACGTGACTTCGGGGCATGAACTTTTGCATTAATTGCACCAGTTCACACCGTTTTGCGCCGAGTTTCATGCAGTTACGAAACGATCCCAAATGCACCCAAACACCATGCAACGCACCAAAACATGAGTTCGGGGTCCAATGGGGTTGATTCGGTGCGTTCATTAGCAAAAATCCTGACGTGACTTCGTGGCACGAACTTTTGCATTAATTGCACCTAGTTCACCATGTTTTGCATCGAGTTTGATGCAGTTACGAAACGAATCCCAAATGGCACCCAAACACTATGCAACGCACCAAAACATGAGTTTAGGGTCCAATGGAGTGGATTGGGTGCGTTCATTGCAAAAAATCCCGACGTGACTTCGTGGCACATACTTTTGCATTAATTGCAACAGTTCACACTGTTTTGCACCGAGTTTCATGCAGTTACGAAACGATCCCAAATGCACCCAAACACTATGCAACGCACCAAAACATGAGTTCGGGTTCCAATGGGGTTGATTGGCTGTGTTCGTTGCGAAAAATCCCGACATGACATCGTGGCATGAACTTTTGCATTAATTGCACCAGTTCACCCTGTTTTGCCTCGAATTTCCATGGAGCTACGAAATGATCCCAAATGCACCCAAACACTATACAACGCACCAAAACATGAGTTTAGGGTCCAATGGGGCGGATTGGGTGTGTTCGTTGTGAAAAATCCCTGGCGTGACATTCGTGGCACGAACTTTTGATTTAATTGCACCAGTTCACTCTGTTTTGCACCAAGTTTCATGCAGTTATGAAACGATCCCAAATGCACCCAAACACTATGCAACGCACCAAAACATGAGTTCGGGTTCGAATGGGGTTGATTGGGTGTGTTGGTTGCGAAAAATCCCGATGTGACATCGTGGGATGAACATTTGCATTAATTCCACCAGTTCACCCTGTTTTGCATCGAGTTTCATGGAGTTACGAAATGATCCCAAATGCACCCAAACACTATACAACGCACCAAAACATGAGTTTAGGGTCCAATGGGGCGGATTGGGTGTGTTCGTTGTGAAAAATCCTGGCGTGACTTCGTGGCACGAACTTTTGATTTAAATGCACCAGTTCACTTTTTTTTGCACCAAGTTTCATGCAGTTATGAAACGATCCCAAATGCACCCAAACACTATGCAATGCACCAAAACATGAGTTTAGGGTCTAATGGGGTGGACTAGGTGCGTTCGTAGAGAAAAATCCCGGCGTGATTTCGTGGCACGAGCTTTCGTATTAACTGCACTACTTCACCCTATTTTGCACCGAGTTTCATGCGGTTACGAAACGATCCTGAATGCACCGAAACACTATGCCACGCACCAAAACATGAGTTTAGGGTCCAATGGAGTGGATTGGGTGCGTTCGTTGCAAAAAATCTCGCCGTGAATTCGGGGCACGAACTTTTGCATTAATTGCACCAGTTCACACCGTTTTGCGCCGAGTTTCATGCAGTTACGAAACGATCCCAAATGCACCCAAACACCATGCAACGCACCAAAACATGAGTTCGGGGTCTAATGGGGTTGATTGGGTGCGTTCATTGCGAAAAATCCTGACGTGACTTCGTGGCACAAACTATTGCATTAATTGCACCAGTTCACCATGTTTTGCATCGAGTTTGATGCAGTTACGAAACAATCCCAAATGGACCCAAAACACTATGCACCGCACCAAAAGCTGAGTTTAGCGTCCAATGGAGTGGATTGGGTGCGTTCATTGCAAAAAATCCCGACGTGACTTCGTGGCACATACTTTTGCATTAATTGCACCTGTTCACACTGTTTTGCACCGAGTTTCATGCAGTTACGAAATGATCCCTAATGCACCCAAACACTATGCAACGCACCAAAACATGAGTTTGGGTTCCAATGGGGTTGATTGAGTGTGTTCATTGTGAAAAATCTCGACGTAACTTCGTGGCACGAACTTTTGCATTAATTGCACCAGTTCACACCGTTTTGCGCCGAGTTTCATGCAGTTACGAAACGATCCCAAATGCACCCAAACACCATGCAACGCACCAAAACATGAGTTCGGGGTCCAATGGGGTTGATTGGGTGCGTTCATTGCGAAAAATCCTGACGTGACTTCGTGGCACGAACTTTTGCATTAATTGCACCAGTTTACCATGTTTTGCATCGTGTTTGATGCAGTTACGAAACAATCCCAAATGCACCCAAAACACTATGCAACGCACCAAAACATGAGTTTAGGGTCCAATGGAGTGGATTGGGTGCGTTCATTGCAAAAAATCCCGACGTGACTTCGTGGCACATACTTTTGCATTAATTGCACCTGTTCACACTGTTTTTCACCGAGTTTCATGCAGTTACGAAACGATCCCAAATGCACCCAAACACTATGCAACGCACCAAAACATGAGTTCGGGTTCCAATGGGGTTGATTGGGTGTATTCGTTGCGAAAAATCCTGAAGTCACATCGTGGGATGAACATTTGCATTAATTCCACCAGTTCACCCTGTTATGCATCGAGTTTCATGCAGTTATGAATCGATCCCAAATGCACCCAAACACTATGCAACGCACCAAAACATGAGTTTAGGGTCTAATGGGGTGGACTAGGTGCGTTCGTAGAGAAAAATCCCGGCGTGATTTCGTGGCACGAGCTTTCGTATTAACTGCGCTACTTCACCCTGTTTTGCATCGAGTTTCATGCGGTTACGAAACGATCCTGAATGCACCCAAAAACTATGCAACGCACCAAAACATGAGTTTAGGGTCCAATCGAGTGGATTGGGTGCGTTCGTTGCAAAAAATCTTGACGTGACTTCGGGGCACGAACTTTTGCATTAATTGCACCAGTTCACACCGTTTTGCGCCGAGTTTCATGCAGTTACGAAACGATCCCAAATGCACCCAAACACCATGCAACGCACCAAAACATGAGTTCGGGGTCCAATGGGGTTGATTCGGTGCGTTCATTAAGAAAAATCCTGACGTGACTTCGTGGCACGAACTTTTGCATTAATTGCACCAGTTCACCTTGTTTTGCATCGAGTTTGATGCAGTTACGAAACGATCCCAAATGCACCCAAACACTATGCAACGCACCAAAACATGAGTTTATGGTCCAATGGAGTGGATTGGGTGCGTTCATTGCAAAAAATCCCGACGTGACTTCGTGGCACATACTTTTGCATTAATTGCACCAGTTCACACTATTTTGCACCGAGTTTCATGCAGTTACGAAACGATCCCAAATGCACCCAAACACTATGCAACGCACCAAAACATGAGTTCGGGTTCCAATGGGGTTGATTGACTGTGATCGTTGCGAAAAATCCCGAAGTGACATCGTGGCATGAACTTTTGCATTAATTGCACCAGTTCACCCTGTTTTGCATCGAGTTTCATGGAGTTACGAAATGATCCCAAATGCACCCAAACACTATACAACGCACCAAAACATGAGTTTAGGGTCCAATGGGGCGGATTGGGTGTGTTCGTTGTGAAAAATCCCAGCGTGACTTCGTGGCACGAACTTTTGATTTAATTGCACCAGTTCACTCTGTTTTGCACCAAGTTTCATGCAGTTATGAAACGATCCCAAATGCACCCAAACACTATGCAACGCACCAAAACATGAGTTTAGGGTCTAATGGGGTGGACTGGGTGCGTTCGTAGAGAAAAATCCCGGCGTGATTTTGTGGCACGAGCTTTCGCATTAATTGCACTAGTTCACCCTGTTTTGCATCGAGTTTCATGCGGTTACGAAACGATCCTGAATGCACCCAAACACTATGCAACGCACCAAAACATGAGTTTAGGGTCCAATGGAGTGGATTGGGTGCGTTCGTTGCAAAAAATCTTGACGTGACTTCGGGGCATGAACTTTTGCATTAATTGCACCAGTTCACACCGTTTTGCGCCGAGTTTCATGCAGTTACGAAACGATCCCAAATGCACCCAAACACCATGCAATGCACCAAAACATGAGTTCGGGGTCCAATGGGGTTGATTCGGTGCGTTCATTAAGAAAAATCCTGACGTGACTTCGTGGCACGAACTTTTGCATTAATTGCACCAGTTCACCCTGTTTTGCATCGAGTTTGATGCAGTTACGAAACGATCCCAAATGCACCCAAACACTATGCAACGCACCAAAACATGAGTTTATGGTCCAATGGAGTGGATTGGGTGCGTTCATTGCAAAAAATCCCGACGTGACTTCGTGGCACATACTTTTGCATTAATTGCACCAGTTCACACTATTTTGCACCGAGTTTCATGCAGTTACGAAACGATACCAAATTCCCCCAAACACTATGCAACGCACCAAAACATGAGTTCGGGTTCCAATGGGGTTGATTGACTGTGATCGTTGCGAAAAATCCCGACATGACATCGTGGGATGAACATTTGCATTAATTGCACCAGTTCACCCTGTTTTGCATCGAGTTTCATGGAGTAACGAAATGATCCCAATTGCACCCAAACACTATACAACGCACCAAAACATGAGTTTAGGGTCCAATGGGGCGGATTGGGTGTGTTCGTTGTGAAAAATCCCGGCGTGACTTCGTGGCACGAACTTTTGATTTAATTGCACCAGTTCACTCTGTTTTGCACCAAGTTTCATGCAGTTATGAAACGATCCCAAATGCACCCAAACACTATGCAACGCACCAAAACATGAGTTTTGGGTCTAATGGGGTGGACTAGGTGCGTTCGTAGAGAAAAATCCCGGCGTGATTTCGTGGCACGAGCTTTCGCATTAATTGCCCTAGTTCACCCTGTTTTGCATCGAGTTTCATGCGGTTACGAAACGATCCTGAATGCACCCAAACACTATGCAACGCACCGAAAACATGAGTTCGGGGTCCAATGGGGTTGATTGGGTGCGTTCATTGCAAAAAATCCTGATGTGAGTTCGTGGCACGAACTTTTGCATTAATTGCACCAGTTCAGCATGTTTTGCATCGAGTTTGATGCAGTTACGAAACGATCCCAAATGCACCCAAACACTATGCAACGCACCAAAACATGAGTTTAGGGTCCAATGGAGTGGATTGGGTGCGTTCATTGCAAAAAATCCCGACGTGACTTCGTGGCACATACTTTGGCATTAATTGCACCAGTTCACACTGTTTTGCACCGAGTTTCATGCAGTTACGAAACGATCCCAAATGCACCTAAACACTATGCAATGCACCAAAACATGAGTTCGGGTTCCAATGGGGTTGATTGGGTGTGTTCATTGCGAAAAATCCCGACGTGACATCGCGGGATGAACATTTGCATTAATGTCAGTTCACCCTGTTTTCCATCGAGTTTCATGGAGTTACGAAATGATCCCAAATGCACCCAAACACTATACAACGCACCAAAACATGAGTTTAGGGTCCAATGGGGCGGATTGGGTGTGTTCGTTGTGAAAAATCCCGGCGTGACTTCGTGGCACGAACTTTTGATTTAATTGCACCAGTTCACTCTGTTTTGCACCAAGTTTCATGCAGTTATGAATCGATCCCAAATGCACCCAAACACTATGCAACGCACCAAAACATGAGTTTTGGGTCTAATGGGGTGGACTAGGTGCGTTCGTAGAGAAAAATCCCGGCGTGATTTCGTGGCACGAGCTTTCGCATTAATTGCACTAGTTCACCCTGTTTTGCATCGAGTTTCATGCGGTTACGAAACGATCCTGAATGCACCCAAACACTATGCAACGCACCAAAACATGAGTTTAGGGTCCAATGGAGTGGATTGGGTGCGTTCGTTGCAAAAAATCTTGACGTGACTTCGGGGCACAAACTTTTGCATTAATTGCACCAGTTCACACCGTTTTGCGCCGAGTTTCATGCAGTTACGAAACGATCCCAAATGCACCCAAACACTATGCAACGCACCAAAACATGAGTTCGGGGTCCAATGGGGTTGATTCGGTGCGTTCATTAGCAAAAATCCTGACGTGACTTCGTGGCACGAACTTTTGCATTAATTGCACCATGTTCACCATGTTTTGCATCGAGTTTGATGCAGTTACGAAACGATCCCAAATGCACCCAAAACACTATGCAACGCACCAAAACATGAGTTTATGGTCCAATGGAGTGGATTGGGTGCGTTCATTGCAAAAAATCCCGACGTGACTTCGTGGCACATACTTTTGCATTAATTGCAACAGTTCACACTAGTTTTGCACCGAGTTTCATGCAGTTACGAAACGATCCCAAATCGCACCCAAACACTATGCAACGCACCAAAACATGAGTTCGGGTTCCAATGGGGTTGATTGGCTGTGATCGTTGCGAAAAATCCCGACATGACATCGTGGCATTAACTTTTGCATTAATTGCACCAGTTCACCCTGTTTTGCATCGATTTTCATGGAGCTACGAAATGGTCCCAAATGCACCCAAACACTATACAACGCACCAAAACATGAGTTTAGGGTCCAATGGGGCGGATTGGGTGTGTTCGTTGTGAAAAATCCCTGGCGTGACTTCGTGGCACGAACTTTTGATTTAATTGCACCAGTTCACTCTGTTTTACACCAAGTTTCATGCAGTTATGAATCGATCCCAAATGCACCCAAACACTATGCAACGCACCAAAACATGAGTTTAGGGTCTAATGGGGTGGACTAGGTGCGTTCGTAGAGAAAAATCCCGGCGTGATTTCGTGGCACGAGCTTTCGCATTAACTGCGCTACTTCACCCTGTTTTGCATCGAGTTTCATGCGGTTACGAAACGATCCTGAATGCACCCAAACACTATGCAACGCACCAAAACATGAGTTTAGGGTCCAATGGAGTGGATTGGGTGCGTTCGTTGCAAAAAATCTTGACGTGACTTCGGGGCATGAACTTTTGCATTAATTGCACCAGTTCACACCGTTTTGCGCCGAGTTTCATGCAGTTACGAAACGATCCCAAATGCACCCAAACACCATGCAACGCACCAAAACATGAGTTCGGGGTCCAATGGGGTTGATTCGGTGCGTTCATTAAGAAAAATCCTGACGTGACTTCGTGGCACGAACTTTTGCATTAATTGCACCAGTTCACCTTGTTTTGCATCGAGTTTGATGCAGTTACGAAACGATCCCAAATGCACCCAAACACTATGCAACGCACCAAAACATGAGTTTATGGTCCAATGGAGTGGATTGGGTGCGTTCATTGCAAAAAATCCCGACGTGACTTCGTGGCACATACTTTTGCATTAATTGCACCAGTTCACACTATTTTGCACCGAGTTTCATGCAGTTACGAAACGATCCCAAATGCACCCAAACACTATGCAACGCACCAAAACATGAGTTCGGGTTCCAATGGGGTTGATTGACTGTGATCGTTGCGAAAAATCCCGACGTGACATCGTGGCATGAACTTTTGCATTAATTGCACCAGTTCACCCTGTTTTGCATCGAGTTTCATGGAGTTACGAAATGATCCCAAATGCACCCAAACACTATACAACGCACCAAAACATGAGTTTAGGGTCCAATGGGGCGGATTGGGTGTGTTCGTTGTGAAAAATCCCAGGCGTGACTTCGTGGCACGAACTTTTGATTTAATTGCACCAGTTCACTCTGTTTTGCACCAAGTTTCATGCAGTTATGAAACGATCCCAAATGCACCCAAACACTATGCAACGCACCAAAACATGAGTTTAGGGTCTAATGGGGTGGCTGGGTGCGTTCGTAGAGAAAAATCCCGGCGTGATTTTGTGGCACGAGCTTTCGCATTAATTGCACTAGTTCACCCTGTTTTGCATCGAGTTTCATGCGGTTACGAAACGATCCTGAATGCACCCAAACACTATGCAACGCACCAAAACATGAGTTTAGGGTCCAATGGAGTGGATTGGGTGCGTTCGTTGCAAAAAATCTTGACGTGACTTCGGGGCATGAACTTTTGCATTAATTGCACCAGTTCACACCGTTTTGCGCCGAGTTTCATGCAGTTACGAAACGATCCCAAATGCACCCAAACACCATGCAATGCACCAAAACATGAGTTCGGGGTCCAATGGGGTTGATTCGGTGCGTTCATTAAGAAAAATCCTGACGTGACTTCGTGGCACGAACTTTTGCATTAATTGCACCAGTTCACCCTGTTTTGCATCGAGTTTGATGCAGTTACGAAACGATCCCAAATGCACCCAAACACTATGCAACGCACCAAAACATGAGTTTATGGTCCAATGGAGTGGATTGGGTGCGTTCATTGCAAAAAATCCCGACGTGACTTCGTGGCACATACTTTTGCATTAATTGCACCAGTTCACACTATTTTGCACCGAGTTTCATGCAGTTACGAAACGATACCAAATTCCCCCAAACACTATGCAACGCACCAAAACATGAGTTCGGGTTCCAATGGGGTTGATTGACTGTGATCGTTGCGAAAAATCCCGACATGACATCGTGGGATGAACATTTGCATTAATTGCACCAGTTCACCCTGTTTTGCATCGAGTTTCATGGAGTAACGAAATGATCCCAATTGCACCCAAACACTATACAACGCACCAAAACATGAGTTTAGGGTCCAATGGGGCGGATTGGGTGTGTTCGTTGTGAAAAATCCCGGCGTGACTTCGTGGCACGAACTTTTGATTTAATTGCACCAGTTCACTCTGTTTTGCACCAAGTTTCATGCAGTTATGAAACGATCCCAAATGCACCCAAACACTATGCAACGCACCAAAACATGAGTTTTGGGTCTAATGGGGTGGACTAGGTGCGTTCGTAGAGAAAAATCCCGGCGTGATTTCGTGGCACGAGCTTTCGCATTAATTGCACTAGTTCACCCTGTTTTGCATCGAGTTTCATGCGGTTACGAAACGATCCTGAATGCACCCAAACACTATGCAACGCACCGAAAACATGAGTTCGGGGTCCAATGGGGTTGATTGGGTGCGTTCATTGCAAAAAATCCTGATGTGACTTCGTGGCACGAACTTTTGCATTAATTGCACCAGTTCACATGTTTTGCATCGAGTTTGATGCAGTTACGAAACGATCCCAAATGCACCCAAACACTATGCAACGCACCAAAACATGAGTTTAGGGTCCAATGGAGTGGATTGGGTGCGTTCATTGCAAAAATCCCGACGTGACTTCGTGGCACATACTTTGGCATTAATTGCACCAGTTCACACTGTTTTGCACCGAGTTTCATGCAGTTACGAAACGATCCCAAAATGCACCTAAACACTATGCAATGCACCAAACATGAGTTCGGGTTCCAATGGGGTTGATTGGGTGTGTTCATTGCGAAAAATCCCGACGTGACATCGCTGGGATGAACATTTGCATTAATTGCACCAGTTCACCCTGTTTTGCATCGAGTTTCATGGAGTTACGAAATGATCCCAAATGCACCCAAACACTATACAACGCACCAAAACATGAGTTTAGGGTCCAATGGGGCTGGATTGGGTGTGTTCGTTGTGAAAAATCCCGGCGTGACTTCGTGGCACGAACTTTTGATTTAATTGCACCAGTTCACTCTGTTTTACACCAAGTTTCATGCAGTTATGAATCGATCCCAAATGCACCCAAACACTATGCAACGCACCAAAACATGAGTTTTAGGGTCTAATGGGGTGGACTAGGTGCGTTCGTAGAGAAAAATCCCGGCGTGATTTCGTGGCACGAGCTTTCGCATTAATTGCACTAGTTCACCCTGTTTTGCATCGAGTTTCATGCGGTTACGAAACGATCCTGAATGCACCCAAACACTATGCAACGCACCAAAACATGAGTTTAGGGTCCAATGGAGTGGATTGGGTGCGTTCGTTGCAAAAAATCTTGACGTGACTTCGGGGCACAAACTTTTGCATTAATTGCACCAGTTCACACCGTTTTGCGCCGAGTTTCATGCAGTTACGAAACGATCCCAAATGCACCCAAACACTATGCAACGCACCAAAACATGAGTTCGGGGTCCAATGGGGTTGATTGGGTGCGTTCATTAGCAAAAATCCTGACTGTGACTTCGTGGCACGAACTTTTGCATTAATTGCACCTGTTCACCATGTTTTGCATCGAGTTTGATGCAGTTACGAAACGATCCCAAATGCACCCAAAACACTATGCAACGCACCAAAACATGAGTTTAGGGTCCAATGGAGTGGATTGGGTGCGTTCATTGCAAAAAATCCCGACGTGACTTCGTGGCACATACTTTTGCATTAATTGCAACAGTTCACACTGTTTTGCACCGAGTTTCATGCAGTTACGAAACGATCCCAAACTGCACCCAAACACAATGCAACGCACCAAAACATGAGTTCGGGTTCCAATGGGGTTGATTGGGTGTGTTCGTTGCGAAAAATCCCGACATGACATCGTGGCATGAACTTTTGCATTAATTGCACCAGTTCACCCTGTTTTGCATCGATTTTCATGGAGCTACGAAATGATCCCAAATGCACCCAAACACTATACAACGCACCAAAACATGAGTTTAGGGTCCAATGGGGCGGATTGGGTGTGTTCGTTGTGAAAAATCCCTGGCGTGACTTCGTGGCACGAACTTTTGATTTAATTGCACCAGTTCACTCTGTTTTGCACCAAGTTTCATGCAGTTATGAAACGATCCCAAATGCACCCAAACACTATGCAACGCACCAAAACATGAGTTTAGGGTCTAATGGGGTGGACTAGGTGCGTTCGTAGAGAAAAATCCCGGCGTGATTTCGTGGCACGAGCTTTCGCATTAATTGCACTAGTTCACCCTGTTTTGCATCGAGTTTCATGCGGTTACGAAACGATCCTGAATGCACCCAAACACTATGCAACGCACCAAAACATGAGTTTAGGGTCCAATGGAGTGGATTGGGTGCGTTCGTTGCAAAAAATCTTGACGTGACTTCGGGGCACGAACTTTTGCATTAATTGCACCAGTTCACACCGTTTTGCGCCGAGTTTCATGCAGTTACGAAACGATCCCAAATGCACCCAAACACCATGCAACGCACCAAAACATGAGTTCGGGGTCCAATGGGGTTGATTCGGTGCGTTCATTAAGAAAAATCCTGACGTGACTTCGTGGCACGAACTTTTGCATTAATTGCACCAGTTCACCCTTGTTTTGCATCGAGTTTGATGCAGTTACGAAACGATCCCAAATGCACCCAAACACTATGCAACGCACCAAAACATGAGTTTATGGTCCAATGGAGTGGATTGGGTGCGTTCATTGCAAAAAATCCCGACGTGACTTCGTGGCACATACTTTTGCATTAATTGCACCAGTTCACACTATTTTGCACCGAGTTTCATGCAGTTACGAAACGATCCCAAATGCACCCAAACACTATGCAACGCACCAAAACATGAGTTCGGGTTCCAATGGGGTTGATTGACTGTGATCGTTGCGAAAAATCCCGACGTGACATCGTGGCATGAACTTTTGCATTAATTGCACCAGTTCACCCTGTTTTGCATCGAGTTTCATGGAGTTACGAAATGATCCCAAATGCACCCAAACACTATACAACGCACCAAAACATGAGTTTAGGGTCCAATGGGGCTTATTGGGTGTGTTCGTTGTGAAAAATCCTGGCGTGACTTCGTGGCACGAACTTTTGATTTAATTGCACCAGTTCACTCTGTTTTGCACCAAGTTTCATGCAGTTATGAAACGATACCAAATGCACCCAAA